>NC_091001.1:4229603-4444603 GCF_041146395.1 Eulemur rufifrons
CTAGTAGATAGGGTTAGAATTATGGGATGGGGTTGTTTTCAGGAAATGGGTTATGCATTAACGTTAGGATAAGAGGTTAAAGTTAGGAGCACGGTGAGGTTTATGTGTTAAGGGGAGAAATAGCAATAGGGTTGGGTGTTATGTTCAGGGTTAGGGTTATCTGTTAAAGGTATTGTTTATGCTTAGCGCACGGGCCCTGTCTGCATTAGGCGGGCTGGAGGAGTTTAGGGGGCTGGGATTGTACCCGGGAACCCACTCTATCATACTCTGGGTATGGGCCCGTGGGTTTCATGCAGGACACAGTGGTAGAGCCTCCTTTCACGCATGGCATGGGAGGATTGCAGGCTTTCTAAACTCTAAGAAAGCAAGAAGTCTGAGAATTAGATATAGGGTTAGGATTATGGTTAGGGTTAAGGATGAAGTTTAGTGTTAGGGTGAGGGCTAGGGTTAGGGAATATGGTTAGGGTTAAACGTTACTCTTAGGTTTAACGGTTACACTTTGGTTTAGGGTTGAGGTTTACGGTTAGGGTTAAGATGAGGGGTTAGGGTTTGGTACAGGGTTAGGGTTAAGTGTTAGGTTTAGGGTTGAAGATTAGGATTAGGGTTAGGATTAAAGGTTAGCGTGAGAGTTAACGCTTAGTGTTAAGGTTAAGTGTTAGGGTTTAGGGTTAGGGTTAAGGTTAGTTTTAGGGTTAGAGTTATGTGCTATGGTTTGTGTTAGAGGTTAGGGTTAGGTTTACTGATCAAGGTTAGGGTTAGGTTTAGGGGTTAGCATTAGGGTTAGGGTTAGGGTTAGTGTTAAGGGATAGGATTAGGGTTATGTGTTGGGCTTAGGGTTAGGGTTTAGTGTTAAGGTTCGCATTAAGGATTAGGGTTAGGGTCAGGGTTAAATGCTTGGGTGCGGGTAATGGTTAGGGTCAGGGTTTAGGTTCACGGATAGGGTTAGTGTTAAGGGTTACAGGTAGGTTTAGGGTTCAGGATTAGTGTTAGCATTAGGGCTTAAGGTTAGGATTAGGCGATAGGTTAGATTTAGGGTTAGATCTACGCGTTAGGGTAAGGGCTAGCGTTAGGGTTAAGAGATAGGGTTAGGTTTAATGCTTAGGATTAGGGTTAGGGTTTGGGGTTAAAGTAAGTGTTATGGGTTAGGTTTAAGGAACCAAGGTTAGGGTTATTTTTAGCTGTAGTGTTAGGGTTAGGGATAAGGGATCCCATTAGCATTAAGGGTCTTCCTTACTGTAGGGTTAAGGGTTAGGCTTAGAGTAAAGGTTAAGGTTAGGGTCAGGGTTAAGATTTAGGGTGAGGGTTAACGGTTTGGGTAAAGGTTAAGCGTTAGGGTTAGGGATTAGTGATTAGGGTTTTTGGTTAGTGCCAGGGTTAGCGGTTAGGAGTTAGTGTTTTATGAAGGGGTATGGTTAGAATTAGGATTGGGGTTAGAGTTAGGGTGAGGTATAGGGGTTAGGTTTAGGGGTTCTGGTTAGGGTTAGGTGTTAGGTTAGTGTCAAGGTTAGGTCTAGTCGTGAGGGTAAGGTTTAGGGTTAGCTTTAAGAGCTAGGGTTAGGTTTAATGGTTAGGATTAGGATTAGGGTTAAGGGTTAGGGTAAGGCTTAGGGGTTAGGGTGAAGGGTTAGGGTCAAGGGGTAGGGTTTTTGTTAGGCATAGCGTTGGGGTTAGAAGTAAGGGTTACTGTCAGTGTTAGGGTTGTAGGTAGGGTTACGGTTAGGGTTAGCGGTTTAGAATTAGGGTTAGGGATTAGGTGTCACAGTGATGACTAGGAGATAGGGTTAGAATTATGGGATAGGGGTTGTTCTCAGGAAATGGGTTATGCATTAACGTTAGGATAAGAGGTTAAAGTTCGGCGCATGGTGAGGGTTATGTGTTAAGGGGAGAAATAGGAACAGGGTTGGGTGTTATGTTCAGGGTTAGGGTTATCTGTTAAAGGTATTGTTTATGCTTAGCGCACGGGCCCTGTCTGCATTAGGCGGGCGGGGGGAGTTTAGGGGGCTGGGATTGTACCCGGGAACCCACTCTATCATACTCTGGGTATGGGCCCGTTGGTTTCATGCAGGACACAGTGTAGAGCCTCCTTTCACGTATGGCATGGAAGGATTGCAGGCTTTCTAAACTCTAAGAAAGCAAGAAGTCTGAGAATGAGATTTAGTGTTAGGATTCTGGTTAGGGTTAAGGATGAAGTTTAGTGTTAGGGTGAGGGCTTAGGGTTAGGGAATAGGGTTAGTGTTAAAGGTTACTCTTAGGTTTAACGGTTACACTTTGGTTTAGGGTTGAGGTTTACGGTTAGGGTTAAGATGAGGGGTTAGGGTTTGGTACAGGGTTAGGGTTAAGTGTTAGGTTTAGGGTTGAAAATTAGGATTAGGGTTAGGATTAAAGGTTAGCGTGAGAGTTAACGCTTAGGGTTAAGGTTAAGAGTTAGGGTTTAGGGTTAGGGTTAGGTTTATCATTAGTTTTAGGGTTAGAGTTATGTGCTATGGTTTGTGTTAGAGGTTAGGTTTAGGTTTACTGGTCACGGTTAGGGTTACGTTTAGGGGGTAGCATTAGGGTTAGGGTTAGGGTTAAGGGATAGAATTAGGGTTAAGTGTTGGGCTTAGGGTTAGGGTTTAGTGTTAGGTTTATCATTAAGGATTAGGGTTAGAATCAGGGTTAAATGCTGGGGTGCGGGTAATGGTTAGGGTCAGGGTTAAGGTTCACGGATAGGGTTAGTGTTAAGGCTTACGGGTAGGTTTAGGGTTCACGGTTAGTGTTAGCATTAGGGCTTAAGATTAGGATTAGGCGGTAGGTTAGATTTAGGGTTAGATCTAGGCGTTAGGGTAAGGGCTAGCGTTAGGGTTAAGAGATAGGGTTAGGTTTAATGCTTAGGATTAGGGTTAGGGTTTGGGGTTAAAGTAAGTGTTAGGGGTTAGGTTTAAGGATCCAAGGTTAGGGTTATTTTTAGCTGTAGTGTTAGGGTTAGGGATAAGGGATCCCATTAGCATTAAGGGTCTTCCTTACTGTAGGGTTAAGGGTTAGGCTTAGAGTTAAAGTTTAAGGTTAGGGTCAGTGTTAAGATTTAGGGTGAGGGTTAACGGTTAGGGTAAAGGTTAAGCGTTAGGGTTAGGGATTAGTGAGTAGGGTTATTGGTTAGTGTTAGGGTTAGCGGTTAGGAGTTAGTGTTTTATGAAGGGGTATGGTTAGAATTAGGATTGGGGTTAGAGTTAGGGTGAGGTATAGGGGTTAGGTTTAGGGGTTAGTTTTAGGGTAAAAGGATAGTATTAGGGTTACGGGTTGGGCTTAGGTTTAGGGTTAAAGTTTACTGCTAGGGTTAGGGATAGGGTTCAGGGTTAGCTTTAGGGGTTCTGGTTAGTGTTAGGTGTTAGGTTAGTGTCAGGATTAGGTCTATTCGTGAGGGTAAGGTTTAGGGTTAGCTTTAAGAGCTAGGGTTAGGTTTAATGGTTAGGATTAGGATTAGGGTTAAGGGTTAGGGTAAGGCTTAGGGGTTAGGGTGAAGGGTTAGGGTCAAGGGTTAGGGTATTTGTTAGGCATAGCGTTGGGGTTAGAAGTAAGGGTTACTGTCAGTGTTAGGGTTGTAGGTAGGGTTACGGTTAGGGTTAGCGGTTTAGAATTAGGGTTAGGGATTAGGTGTCACAGTGATGACTAGGAGATAGGGTTAGAATTATGGGATAGGGGTTGTTCTCAGGAAATGGGTTATGCATTAACGTTAGCATAAGAGGTTAAAGTTAGGCGCACGGTGAGGTTTACGTGTTAAGGGGAGAAATAGGAACAGGGTTGGGTGTTATGATCATGGTTAGGGTTATCTGTTAAAGGTATTGTTTATGCTTAGCGCACGGGCCCTGTCTGCATTAGGCGGGCCGGGGGATTTTAGGGGGCTGGGATTGTACCCGGGAACCCACTCTATCATACTCTGGGTTTGGGCCGGTGGGTTTCATGCAGAACACAGTGGTAGAGCCTCCTTTCACGCATGGCATGGGAGGATTGCAGGCTTTCTAAACTCTGAGGAAGAAAGAAGTCTGAGAATTAGATTTAGGGTTAGGATTCTGGTTAGGGTTAAGGATGAAATTTAGTGTTAGGGTGAGGGCTTAGGGTTAGGGATTAGGGTTAGGGTTAAAGGTTACTCTTAGGTTTAACGGTTACACTTTGGTTTAGGGTTGAGGTTTACGGTTAGGGTTAAGATGAGGGGTTAGGGTTTGGTATAGGGTAAGGGTTAAAAGTTAGGTTTCGGGTTGAAGATTAGGATTAGGGTTAGGATTAAAGGTTAGCGTGAGAGTTAACGCTTAGGGTTAAGGTTAAGAGTTAGGGTTTAGGGTTAGGGTTAGGGTTAGGGTTAGTTTTAGGGTTAGAGTTATGTGCTATGGTTTGTGTTAGAGGTTAGGGTTAGGTTTACTGGTCACGGTTAGGGTTACGTTTAGGGGGTAGCATTAGGGTTAGGGTTAGGGTTAAGGGATAGGATTAGGGTTAAGTGTTGGGCTTAGGGTTAGGGTTTAGTGTTAGGTTTATCATTAAGGATTGGGGTTAGGTTCAGGGTTAAATGCTTGGTTTCGGGTAATGGTTAGGGTCAGGGTTAAGGTTCACGGACAGGGTTATTGTTAAGGGTTACGGGTAGCTTTAGGGTTCAGGGTTAGTGTTAGCATTAGGGCTTAAGGTTAGGATTAAGCGGTAGGTTAGATTTAGGGTTAGATCTAGCCGTTAGGGTAAGGGCTAGCGTTAGGGTTAAGAGATAGGGTTAGGTTTAATGCTTAGGATTAGGGTTAGGGAATGGGGTTAAAGTAAGTGTTATGGGTTAGGTTTAAGTATCCAAGGTTAGGGTTATTTTTAGCTGTAGTGTTAGGGTTAGGGATAAGGGATCCCATTAGCATTAAGGGTCTTCCTTACTGTAGGGTTAAGGGTTAGGCTTAGAGTTAAAGGTTAAGGTTAGGGTCAGTGTTAAGATTTAGGGTGAGGGTTAACGGTTAGGGTAAAGGTTAAGCGTTAGGGTTAGGGATTAGTGATTAGGGTTTTTGGTTAGTGTTCGGGTTAGCGGTTAGGAGTTAGTGTTTTATGAAGGGGTATGGTTAGAATTAGGATTGGGGTTAGAGTTAGGGTGAGGTATAGGGGTTAGGTTTAGGGGTTAGTTTTAAGGTAAAAGGATAGGATTAGGGTTACGGGTTGGGCTTATGTTTAGCGTTAAAGTTTACTGCTAGGGTTAGAAATAGGGTTTAGGGTTAGCTTTAGGGGTTCTGGTTAGGGTTAGGTTTTAGGTTAGTGTCAGGGTTAGGTCTAGTCGTGAGGGTAAGGTTTAGGGTTAGCTTTAAGAGCTAGGGTTACGTTTAATGGTTAGGATTAGGATTAGGGTTAAGGGTTAGGGTAAGGCTTAGGGGTTAGGGTGAAGGGTTAGGGTCAAGGGTTAGGGTTTTTGTTAGGCTTAGTGTTGGGGTTAGAAATAAGAGTTACTGTCAGTGTTAGGGTTGTAGGTAGGGTTACGGTTAGGGTTAGCGGTTTAGAATTAGGGTTAGGGATTACGTGTCACAGTGATGACTAGGAGATAGGGTTAGAATTATGGGATAGGGGTTGTTCTCAGGAAATGGGTTATGCATTAACGTTAGGATAAGAGGTTAAAGTTGGTGGCACGGTGAGGTTTACGTGTTAAGGGGAGAAATAGGAACAGGGTTGGGTGTTATGTTCAGGGTTAGGGTTATCTGTTAAAGGTATTGTTTATGCTTAGCGCACGGGCCCTGTCTGCACTAGGCGGGCGGGGGGAGTTTAGGGGGCTGGGATTGTACCCGGGAACCCACTCTATCATACTCTGGGTATGGGCCCGTGGGTTTCATGCAGGACACAGTGGTAGAGCCTCCTTTCACGCATGGCATGGGAGGATTGCAGGCTTTCTAAACTCTAAGGAAGCAAGAAGTCTGAGAATTAGATTTAGGGTTAGGATTCTGGTTAGGGTTAAGGATGAAGTTTAGTGTTAGGGTGAGGGCTTAGGGTTAGGGATTAGGGTTAGGTTTAAAGGTTACTCTTAGGTTTAACGGTTACACTTTGGTTTAGGGTTGAGGTTTACGGTTAGGGTTAAGATGAGGGGTTAGGGTTTGGTACAGGGTTAGGGTTAAGAGTTAGGTTTAGGGTTGAAGATTAGGATTAGGGTTAGGATTAAAGGTTAGCGTGAGAGTTAACGCTTAGGGTTAAGGTTAAGAGTTAGGGTTTAGGGTTAGGGTTAGGGTTAGGGTTAGTTTTAGGGTTAGAGTTATGTGCTATGGTTTGTGTTAGAGGTTAGGGTTAGGTTTACTGGTCACGGTTAGGGTTACGTTTAGGGGGTAGCATTAGGGTTAGGATTAGGGTTAAGGGATAGGATTTGTGTTAAGTGTTGGGCTTAGGGTTAGGGTTTAGTGTTAGGTTTATCATTAAGGATTGGGGTTAGGGTCAGGTTCAAATGCTTGGGTGCGGGTAATGGTTAGGGTCAGGGTTAAGGTTCACGGATAGGGTTAGTGTTAAGGGTTACGGGTAGGATTGGGGTTCAAGGTTAGTGTTAGCATTAGGGCTTAAGGTTAGGATTAAGCGGTAGGTTAGATTTAGGATTAGATCTAGGCGTTAGGGTAAGGGCTAGCATTAGGGTTAAGAGATAGGGTTAGGTTTAATGCTTAGGATTAAGGTTAGGGTTTGGGGTTAAAGTAAGTGTTAGGGGTTAGGTTTAAGGATCCAAGGTTAGGGTTATTTTTAGCTGTAGTGTTAGGGTTAGGGATAAGGGATCCCATTAGCATTAAGGGTCTTCCTTACTGTAGGGTTAAGGGTTAGGCTTAGAGTTAAAGGTTAAGGTTAGGGTCAGTGTTAAGATTTAGGGTGAGGGTTAACGGTTAGGGTAAAGGTTAAGCGTTAGGGTTAGGGATTAGTGATTAGGGTTTTTGGTTAGTGTTAGGGTTAGCGGTTAGGAGTTAGTGTTTTATGAAGGGGTATGGTTAGAATTAGGATTGGGGTTAGAGTTAGGGTGAGGTATAGGGGTTAGGTTTAGGGGTTAGTTTTAGGGTAAAAGGATAGGATTAGGGTTACGGGTTGGGCTTAGGTTTAGGGTTAAAGTTTACTGCTAGGGTTAGGGATAGGGCTCAGGGTTAGCTTTAGGGGTTCTTGTTAGGGTTAGGTGTTAGGTTAGTGTCAGGGTTAGGTCTAGTCGTGAGGGTAAGGTTTAGGGTTAGCTTTAAGAGCTAGGGTTACGTTTAATGGTTAGGATTAGGATTAGGGTTAAGGGTTAGGGTAAGGCTTAGGGGTTAGGGTGAAGGGTTAGGGTCAAGGGTTAGGGTTTTTGTTAGGCATAGCGTTGGGGTTAGATGTAAGGGTTACTGTCAGTGTTAGGGTTGTAGGTAGGGTTACGGTTAGGGTTAGCGGTTTAGAATTAGGGTTAGGGATTACGTGTCACAGTGATGACTAGGAGATACGGTTAGAATTAAGGGATAGCGGTTGTTCTCAGGAAATGGGTTATGAATTAACGTTAGGATAAGAGGTTAAAGTTAGGCGCACGGTGAGGTTTACGTGTTAAGGGGAGAAATAGGAACAGGGTTGGGTGTTATGTTCAGGGTTAGGGTTATCTGTTAAAGGTATTGTTTATGCTTAGCGCACGGGCCCTGTCTGCATTAGGCGGGCGGGGGGAGTTTAGGGGGCTGGGATTGTACCCAGGAACCCACTCTATCATACTCTGGGTATGGGCCCGTGGGTTTCATGCAGGACACAGTGGTAGAGCCTCCTTTCTCGCATGGCATGGGAGGATTGCAGGCTTTCTAAACTCTAAGGAAGCAAGAAGTCTGAGAATTAGATTTAGGGTTAGGATTCTGGTTAGGGTTAAGGATGAAGTTTAGTGTTAGGGTGAGGGCTTAGGGTTAGGGATTAGGGTTAGGGTTAAAGGTTACTCTTAGGTTTAATGGTTACACTTTGGTTTAGGGTTGAGGTTTAGGGTTAGGGTTAAGATGAGGGGTTAGGGTTTGGTACAGGGTTAGGGTTAAGTGTTAGGTTTAGGGTTGAAGATTAGGATTAGGGTTAGGATTAAAGGTTAGCGTGAGAGTTAACGCTTAGCGTTAAGGTTAAGAGTTAGGGTTTAGGGTTAGGGTTAGGGTTAGGGTTAGTTTTAGGGTTAGAGTTATGTGCTATGGTTTGTGTTAGAGGTTAGGGTTAGGTTTACTGGTCACGGTTAGGGTTACGTTTAGGGGGTAGCATTAGGGTTAGGGTTAGGTTTAAGGGATAGGATTAGATATAAGTGTTGGGCTTAGGGTTAGGGTTTAGTGTTAGGGTTAGCATTAAGGATTAGGGTTAGGGTCAGGGTTAAATGTTTGGGTGCGGTTAATGGTTAGGGTCAGGGTTTAGGTTCACGGATAGGGTTAGTGTTAAGGGTTACGGGTAGGTTTAGGGTTCAGGGTTAGTGTTAACATTAGGGCTTAAGGTTAGGATTAGGCGGTAGGTTAGATTTAGGGTTAGATCTAGGCGTTAGGGTAAGGGCTAGCGTTAGGGTTAAGAGATAGGTTTAGGATTAATGCTTAGGATTAGGGTTAGGGTTTGGGGTTAAAGTAAGTGTTAGGGGTTAGGTTTAAGGATCCAGGTTAGGGTTATTTTTAGCTGTAGTGTTAGGGTTAGGGATAAGGGTAACCATTAGCATTAAGGGTCTTCCTTACTGTAGGGTTAAGGGTTAGGCTTAGAGTTAAAGGTTAAGGTTAGGGTCCGTGTTAAGATTTAGGGTGAGGGTTAACGGTTAGGGTAAAGGTTAAGCGTTAGGGTTAGGGATTAGTGATTAAGGATTTGGTTAGTGTTAGGGTTAGCGGTTAGGAGTTAGCGTTTTATGAAGGGGTATGTTTAGAATTAGGATTGGGGTTAGAGTTAGGGTGAGGTATAGGGGTTAGGTTTAGGGGTTAGATTTAGGGTAAAAGGATAGGATTAGGTTTACGGGTTGGGCTTAGGTTTAGGGTTAAAGTTTACTGCTAGGGTTAGGGATAGGGTTCAGGGTTAGCTTTAGGGGTTCTGGTTAGGGTTAGGTGTTAGGTTAGTGTCAGGGTTAGGTCTAGTCTTGAGGGTAAAGTTTAGGTTTAGCTTTAAGAGCTAGGGTTAGGTTTAATGTTTAGGATTAGGATTAGGGTTAAGGGTTAGGGTAAGGCTTAGGGGTTAGGGTGAAGTGTTGGGTCAAGGGTTAGGGTTTTTGTGAGGAATAGCGTTGGGGTTAGAAGTAAGGGTTACTGTCAGTGTTAGGGTTGTAGGTAGGGTTACGGTTAGGGTTAGCGGTTTAGAATTAGGGTTAGGGATTAGGTGTCACAGTGATGACTAGGAGATAGGGTTAGAATTATGGGATGGGGTTGTTCTCAGGAAATGGTTTATGCATTAACGTTAGGATAAGAGGTTAAAGTTAGGCGCACGGTGAGGTTTACGTGTTAAGGGGAGAAATAGGAACAGGGTTGGGTGTTATGTTCAGGGTTAGGATTATCTGTTAAAGGTATTGTTTATGCTTAGTGCACGGGCCCTGTCTGCATTAGGCGGGCGGGGGGAGTTTAGGGGGCTGGGATTGTACCCGGGAACCCACTCTATCATACTCTGGGTATGGGCCCGTGGGTTTCATGCAGGACACAGTGGTAGAGCCTCCTTTCTGGCATGGCATGGGAGGATTGTAGGCTTTCTAAACTCTAAAAAAACAAGAAGTCTGAGAATTAGATTTAGGGTTAGGATTTTGGTTAGGGTTAAGGATGAAGTTTAGAGTTAGGGTGAGGGCTTAGGGTTAGGGATTAGGGTTAGAGTTAAAGGTTACTCTTAGGTTTAACGGTTATACTTTGCTTTAGGGTTGAGGTTTACGATTAGGGTTAAGATGAGGGTTTAGGGTTTGGTACAGGGTTAGGGTTAAGTGTTAGGTTTAGGGTTGAAGATTAGGATTAGGGTTAGGATTAAAGGTTAGCGTGAGAGTTAACGCTTAGGGTTAAGGTTAAGAGTTAGGGTTTAGGGTTAGGGTTAGGGTTAGGGTTAGGGTTAGTTTTAGGGTTAGAGTTATGTGCTATGGTTTGTGTTAGAGGTTAGGGTTAGGTTTACTGGTCACGGTTAGGGTTACGTTTAGGGGGTAGCATTAGTTTTAGGGTTAGGGTTAAGGGATAGGGTTAGGGGTAAGTGTTGGGCTTAGGGTTAGGATTTAGTGTTAGGGTTAGCATTAAGGATTAGGGTTAGGGTCAGGGTTAAATGCTTGGGTGCGGGTAATGGTTAGGGTCAGGGTTTAGGTTCACGGATAGGGTTAGTGTTAAGGGTTACGGGTAGGTTTAGGGTTCAGGGTTAGTGTTAGCATTAGGGCTTAAGGTTAGGATTAGGCGGTAGGTTAGATTTAGGGTTAGATCTAGGCGTTAGGGTAAGGGCTAGCGTTAGGGTTAAGAGATAGGGTTAGGTTTAATGCTTAGGATTAGGTTTAGGGTTTGGGTTTAAAGTAAGTGTTAGGGGTTAGGTTTAAGGATCCAAGGTTAGGGTTATTTTTAGCTGTAGTGTTAGGGTTAGGGATAAGGGATCCCATTAGCATTAAGGGTCTTCCTTACTGTAGGGTTAAGGGTAGGCTTAGAGTTAAAGGTTAAGGTTAGGGTCAGTGTTAAGATTTAGGGTGAGGGTTAACGGTTAGGGTAAAGGTTAAGCGTTAGGGTTAGGGATTAGTGATTAGGGTTTTTGGTTAGTGTTAGGGTTAGCGGTTAGGAGTTAGTGTTTTATGAAGGGGTATGGTTAGAATTAGGATTGGGGTTAGAGTTAGGGTGAGGTATAGGGGTTAGGTTTCGGGGTTAGTTTTAGGGTAAAAGGATAGGATTAGGGTTACGGGTTGGGCTTAGGTTTAGGGTTAAAGTTTACTGCTAGGGTTAGGGATAGGGTTCAGGATTAGCTTTCGGGGTTCTGGTTAGGGTTAGGTGATAGGTTAGTGTCAGGGTTAGGTCTAGTCGTGAGGGTAAGGTTTAGGGTTAGGTTTAAGAGCTAGGGTTAGGTTTAATGGTTAGGATTAGGATTAGGGTTAAGGGTTAGGGTAAGGCTTAGGGGTTAGGGTGAAGGGTTAGGGTCAAGGGTTAGGGTTTTTGTTAGGCATAGCGTTGGGGTTAGAAGTAAGGGTTACTGTCAGTGTTAGGGTTGTAGGTAGGGTTACGGTTAGGGTTAGCGGTTTAGAATTAGGGTTAGGGATTAGGTGTCACAGTGATGACTAGGAGATAGGGTTAGAATTATGGGATAGGGGTTGTTCTCAGGAAATGGGTTATGCATTAACTTTAGGATAAGAGGTTAAATTTAGGCGCACCGTGAGGTTTACCTCTTAAGGGGAGAAATAGAAACATGGTTGAGTGTTATGTTCAGGGTTAGGGTTATCTGTTAAAGGTATTGTTTATGCTTAGCGCACGGGCCCTGTCTGCATTAGGCGGGCGGGGGGAGTTTAGGGGGCTGGGATTGTACCCGGGAACCCACTCTATCATACTCTGGGTATGGGCCCGTGGGTTTCATGCAGGACACAGTGGTAGAGCCTCCTTTCACGCATGGCATGGGAGGATTGCAGGCTTTCTAAACTCTAAGGAAGCAAAAAGGCTGAGAATTAGATTTAGGGTTAGGATTCTGGTTAGGGTTAAGGATGAAGTTTAGTGTTAGGGTGAGGGCTTAGGGTTAGGGAATAGGGTTAGGGTTAAAGGGTACTCTTAGGTTTAACGGTTACACTTTGGTTTAGGGTTGAGGTTTACGGTTAGGTTTAAGATGAGGGGTTAGGGTGTGGTACAGGGTTAGGGTTAAGTGTTAGGTTTAGGGTTGAAGATTAGGATTAGGGTTAGGATTAAAGGTTAGCGTGAGAGTTAACGCTTAGTGTTAAGGTTAAGAGTTAGGGTTTAGGGTTAGGTTTAGGGTTAGTTTTAGGGTTAGAGTTATGTGCTATGGTTTTTGTTAGAGGTTAGGGTTAGGTTTACTGGTCACGGTTAGGGTTACGTTTAGGGGGTAGCATTAGGGTTAGGGTTAGGGTTAGGGGATACGATTAGGGGTAAGTGTTGGGCTTAGGGTTAGGGTTTAGTGTTAAGGTTGGCATTAAGGATTAGGGTTAGGGTCAGGGTTAAATGCTTGGGTGCGGGTAATGGTTAGGGTCAGGGTTTAGGTTCACGGATAGGGTTAGTGTTAAGGGTTACGGGTAGGTTTAGGGTTCATGGTTAGTGTTAGCATTAGGGCTTAAGGTTAGGATTAGGCGGTAGGTTAGATTTAGGGTTAGATGTAGGCGTTAGGGTAAGGGCTAGCGTTAGGGTTAAGAGATAGGGTTAGGTTTAATGCTTAGGATTAGGTTTAGGGTTTGGGGTTAAAGTAAGTGTTAGGGGTTAGGTTTAAGGATCCAAGGTTAGGGTTATTTTTAGCTGTAGTGTTAGGGTTAGGGATAAGGGATCCCATTAGCATTAAGGGTCTTCCTTACTGTAGGGTTAAGGGTTAGGCTTAGAGTTAAAGGTTAAGGTTAGGGTCAGTGTTAAGATTTAGGGTGAGGGTTAACGGTTAGGGTAAAGGTTAAGCGTTAGGGTTAGGGATTAGTGATTAGGGTTTTTGGTTAGTGTTAGGGTTAGCGGTTAGGAGTTAGTGTTTTATGAAGGGGTATGGTTAGAATTAGGATTGGGGTTAGAGTTAGGGTGAGGTATAGGGGTTAGGTTTAGGGGTTAGTTTTAGGGTAAAAGGATAGGATTAGGGTTACGGGTTGGGCTTAGGTTTAGGGTTAAAGTTTACTGCTAGGGTTAGGGATAGGGTTCAGGGTTAGCTTTAGGGGTTCTGGTTAGGGTTAGGTGATAGGTTATTGTCAGGGTTAGGTCTAGTCGTGAGGGTAAGGTTTAGGGTTAGCTTTAAGAGCTAGGGTTAGGTGTAATGGTTAGTATTAGGATTAGGGTTAAGGGTTAGGGTAAGGCTTAGGGGTTAGGGTGAAGGGTTAGGGTCAAGGGTTAGGGTTTTTGTTAGGCATAGCGTTGGGGTTAGAAGTAAGGGTTACTGTCAGTGTTAGGGTTGTAGGTAGGGTTACGGTTAGGATTAGCGGTTTAGAATTAGGGTTCGGGATTAGGTGTCACAGTGATGACTAGGAGATAGGGTTAGAATTATGGGATAGGGGTTGTTCTCAGGAAATGGGTTATGCATTAACGTTAGGATAAGAGGTTAAATTTAGGCGCACCGTGAGGTTTACCTCTTAAGGGGAGAAACAGAAACAGGGTTGAGTGTTATGTTCAGGGTTAGGGTTATCTGTTAAAGGTATTGTTTATGCTTAGCGCACGGGCCCTGTCTGCATTAGGCGGGCGGGGGGAGTTTAGGGGGCTGGGATTGTACCCGGGAACCCACTCTATCATACTCTGGGTATGGGCCCGTGGGTTTCATGCAGGACACAGTGGTAGAGCCTCCTTTCACGCATGGCATGGGAGGATTGCAGGCTTTCTAAACTCTAAGAAAGCAAGAAGTCTGAGAATTAGATTTAGGGTTAGGATTCTTCTTAGGGTTAAGGATGAAGTTTAGTGTTAGGGTGAGGGCTTAGGGTTAGGGATTAGGGTTAGGGTTAAAGGTTACTCTTAGGTTTAACGGTTACACTTTGGTTTAGGGTTGAGGTTTACGGTTAGGGTTAAGATGAGAGGTTAGGGTGTGTAACAGGGTTAGGGTTAAGTGTTAGGTTTAGGGTTGAAGATTAGGATTAGGGTTAGGATAAAAGGTTAGTGTGAGTGTTAACGCTTAGGGTTAAGGTTAAGAGTTAGGGTTTAGGGTTAGGTTTAGGGTTAGGGTTAGTTTTAGGGTTAGAGTTATGTGCTATGGTTTGTGTTAGAGGTTAGGGTTAGGTTTACTGGTCACGGTTAGGGTTACGTTTATGGGGTAGCATTAGGGTTAGGGTTAGGGTTAAGGAATAGGATTAGGGTTAAGTGTTGGGCTTAGGGTTAGGGTTTAGTGTTAGGTTTTTCATTAAGAATTAGGGTTAGAATCAGGGTTAAATGCTTGGGGTCGGGTAATGGTTAGGGTCAGTTTTAAGTTTCACGGATGGGGTTAGTGTTAAGGGTTACGGGTAGGTTTAGGGTTCAGGGTTAGTGTTAGCATTAGGGCTTAAGGTTAGGATTAGGCGGTAGGTTAGATTTAGGGTTAGATCTAGGCGTTAGGGTAAGGGCTAGCGTTAGGGTTAAGAGATAGGGTTAGGTTTAATCCTTAGGATTATGGTTAGGGTTTGGGGATAAAGTAAGTGTTAGGGGTTAGGTTTAAGGATCCAAGGTTAGGGTTATTTTTAGCTGTAGTGTTAGGGTTAGGGATAAGGTATCCCATTAGCATTAAGGGTCTTCCTTACTGTAGGGTTAAGGTTTGGCTTAGAGTTAAAGGTTAAGGTTAGGGTCAATGTTAAGATTTAGGGTGAGGGTTAATGGTTAGGGTAAAGGTTAAGCGTTATGGTTAGCGATTAGTGATTAGGGTTTTTGGTTAGTGTTAGGGTTAGCGGTTAGGAGTTAGTGTTTTATGAAAGGGTATGGTTAGAATTAGGATTGGGGTTAGAGTTAGGGTGAGGTATAGGGGTTAGGTTTAGGGGTTAGTTTTAGGGTAAAAGGATAGGATTAGTGTTACGGGTTGGGCTTAGGTTTATGGCTAAAGTTTACTGCTAGGGTTAGGGATAGGGTTCAGGGTTAGCTTTAGGGGTTCTGGTTAGGGTTAGGTGTTAGGTTAGTGTCAGGGTTAGGTCTAGTCGTGAGGGTAAGGTTTAGAGTTAGCTTTAAGAGCTAGGGTTAGGTTTAATGGTTAGGATTAGGATTAGGGTTAAGGGTTAGGGTAAGGCTTAGGGGTTAGGGTGAAGGGTTAGGGTCAAGGGTTAGGGTTTTTGTGAGGCATAGCGTTGGGGTTAGAAGTAAGGGTTACTGTCAGTGTTAGGGTTGTAGGTAGGGTTACGGTTAGGGTTAGCGGTTTAGAATTAGGGTTAGGGATTAGGTGTCACAGTGATGACTAGGAGATAGGGTTAGAATTATGGGATAGGGGTTGTTCTCAGGAAATGGGTTATGCATTAACGTTAGGATAAGAGGTTAAAGTTAGGCGCACGGTGAGGTTTACGTGTTAAGGGGAGAAATAGGAACAGGGTTGGGTGTTATGTTCAGGGTTAGGGTTATCTGTTAAAGGTATTGTTTATGCTTAGCGCACGGGCCCTGTCTGCATTAGGCGGGCGGGGGGAGTTTAGGGGGCTGGGATTGTACCCGGGAACCCACTCTATCATACTCTGGGTATGGGCCCGTGGGTTTCATGCAGGACACAGTGGTAGAGCCTCCTTTCACGCATTGCATGGGAGGATTGCAGGCTTTCTAAACTCTAAGCAAGCAAGAAGTCTGAGAATTAGATTTAGGGTTAGGATTCTGGTTAGGGTTAAGGATGAAGTTTAGTGTTAGGGTGAGGGCTTAGGGTTAGGGATTAGGGTAAGGGTTAAAGGTTACTCTTAGGTTTAACGGTTACACTTTGGTTTAGGGTTGAGGTTTACGGTTAGGGTTAAGAAGAGGGGTTAGGGTGTGGTACAGGGTTAGGGTTAAGTGTCAGGTTTAGGGTTGAAGATTAGGATTAGGGTTAGGATTAAAGGTTAGCGTGAGAGTTAACGCTTAGGGTTACGGTTAAGACTTAGGGTTTAGGGTTAGGGTTAGGGTTAGTTTTAGGGTTAGAGTTAAGTGCTATGGTTTGTGTTAGAGGTTAGGGTTAGGTTTACTGGTCACGGTTAGGGTTACGTTTAGGGGGTAGCATTAGTTTTAGGGTTAGGGTTAAGGGATAGGATTAGGGGTAAGTGTTGGGCTTACGGTTAGGGTTTAGTGTTAGGGTTAGCATTAAGGATTAGGGTTAGGGCCAGGGTTAAATGCTTGGGTGCGGGTAATGGTTAGGGTCAGGGTTTAGGTTCACGGATAGGGTTAGTGTTAAGGGTTACGGGTAGGTTTAGGGTTCAGGGTTAGTGTTAGCATTAGGGCTTAAGGTTAACATTAGGCGGTAGGTTAGATTTAGGGTTAGATCTAGGCGTTAGGGTAAGGGCTAGCGTTAGGGTTAAGAAATACGGTTAGGTTTAATGCTTAGGATTAGGGTTAGGGTTTGGGGTTAAAGTAAGTGTTAGGGGTTAGGTTTAAGGATCCAAGGTTAGGGTTATTTTTAGCTGTAGTGTTAGGGTTAGGGATAAGGGATCCCATTAGCATTAAGGGTCTTCCTTACTGTAGGGTTAAGGGTTAGGCTTAGAGTTAAAGGTTAAGGTTAGGGTCAGTGTTAAGATTTAGGGTGAGGGTTAACGGTTAGGGTAAAGGTTAAGTGTTAGGGTTAGGGATTAGTGATTAGGGTTTTTGGTTAGTGTTAGGGTTAGCGGTTAGGAGTTAGTGTTTTATGAAGGGGTATGGTTAGAATTAGGATTGGGGTTAGAGTTAGGGTGAGGTATAGGGGTTAGGTTTAGGGGTTAGTTTTAGGGTAAAAGGATAGGATTAGGGTTACGGGTTGGGCTTAGGTTTAGGGTTAAAGTTTACTGCTAGGGTTAGGGATAGGGTTCAGGATTAGCTTTCGGGGTTCTGGTTAGTGTTAGGTGATAGGTTAGTGTCAGGGTTAGGTCTAGTCGTGAGGGTAAGGTTTAGGGTTAGCTTTAAGAGCTAGGGTTAGGTTTAATGGTTAGGATTAGGATTAGGGTTAAGGGTTAGGGTAAGGCTTAGGGGTTAGGGTGAAGGGTTAGGGTCAAGGGTTAGGGTTTTTGTTAGACATAGCGTTGGGGTTAGAAGTAAGGGTTACTGTCAGTGTTAGGGTTGTAGGTAGGGTTACAGTTAGGGTTAGCGGTTTAGAATTAGGGTTAGGGATTAGGAGTCACAGTGATGACTAGGAGATAGGGTTAGAATTATGGGATAGGGGTTGTTCTCAGGAAATGGGTTATGCATTAACGTTAGGATAAGAGGTTAAAGTTAGGCGCACGGTGAGGTTTACGTGTTAAGGGGAGAAATAGGAACAGCGTTGGGTGTTATGTTCAGGGTTAGGGTTATCTGTTAAAGGTATTGTTTATGCTTAGCGCACGGGCCCTGTCTGCATTAGGCGGGCGGGGGGAGTTTAGGGGGCTGGGATTGTACCCGGGAACCCACTCTATCATACTCTGGGTATGGGCCCGTGGGTTTCATGCAGGACACAGTGGTAGAGCCTCCTTTCACGCATGGCATGGGAGGATTGCAGGCTTTCTAAACTCTAAGAAAGCAAGAAGTCTGAGAATTAGATTTAGGGTTAGGATTCTGGTTAGGGTTAAGGATGAAGTTTAGTGTTAGGGTGAGGGCTTAGGGTTAGGGATTAGGGTTAGGGTTAAAGGTTACTCTTAGGTTTAACGGTTACACTTTGGTTTAGGGTTGAGGTTTACGGTTAGGGTTAAGATGAGAGGTTAGGGTGTGGAACAGGGTTAGGGTTAAGTGTTAGGTTTAGGGTTGAAGATTAGGATTAGGGTTAGGATTAAAGGTTAGCGTGAGAGTTAACGCTTAGGGTTAAGGTTAAGAGTTAGGGTTTAGGGTTAGGGTTAGGGTTAGGGTTAGTTTTAGGGTTAGAGTTATGTGCTATGGTTTGTGTTAGAGGTTAGGGTTAGGTTTACTGGTCACGGTTAGGGTTACGTTTAGGGGGTAGCATTAGGGTTAGGGTTAGGGTTAAGGGATAGGATTAGGGTTAAGTGTTGGTCTTAGGGTTAGGGTTTAGTGTTAGGGTTATCATTAAGGATTAGGGGTAGGGTCAGGGTTAAATGCTTGGGTGCGGGTAATGGTTAGGGTCAGGTTTAAGGTTCACGGATGGGGTTAGTGTTAAGGGTTACGGGTAGGTTTAGGGTTCAGGGTTAGTGTTAGCATTAGGGCTTAAGGTTAGGATTAGGCGGTAGGTTAGATTTAGGGTTAGATCTAGGCGTTAGGGTAAGGGCTAGCATTAGGGTTAAGAGATAGGGTTACGTTTAATGCTTAGGATTATGGTTAGGGTTTGGGGATAAAGTAAGTGTTAGGGGTTAGGTTTAAGGATCCAAGGTTAGGGTTATTTTTAGCTGTAGTGTTAGGGTTAGGGATAAGGGATCCCATTAGCATTAAGGGTCTTCCTTACTGTAGGGTTAAGGGTTAGGCTTAGAGTTAAAGTTTAAGGTTAGGGTCAGTGTTAAGATTTAGGGTGAGGGTTAAGGTTAGGGTGAAGGTTAAGCGTTAGGGTTAGGGATTAGTGATTAGGGTTTTTGGTTAGTGTTAGGGTTAGCGGTTAGGAGTTAGTGTTTTATGAAGGGGTATGGTTAGAATTAGGATTGGGGTTAGAGTTAGGGTGAGGTGTAGGGGTTAGGTTTAGGGGTTCGTTTTAGGGTAAAAGGATAGGATTAGGGTTGCGGGTTGGGCTTAGGTTTAGGGTTAAAGTTTACTGCTAGGGTTAGGGATAGGGTTCAGGGTTAGCTTTAGGGTTTCTGGTTAGGGTTAGGTGTTAGGTTAGTGTCAGGGTTAGGTCTAGTCGTGAGGGTGAGGTTTAGGGTTTGCTTTAAGAGCTAGGGTTAGGTTTATTGGTTAGGATTAGGATTAGGGTTAAGGGTTAGGGTAAGGCTTAGCGGTTAGGGTGAAGGGTTAGGGTCAAGGGTTAGGGTTTTTGTTAGGCATAGCGTTGGGGTTAGAAGTAAGGGTTACTGTCAGTGTTAGGGTTGTAGGTAGGGTTACGGTTAGGGTTAGCGGTTTAGAATTAGGGTTAGGGATTAGGTGTCACAGTGATGACTAGGAGATAGGGTTAGAATTATGGGATAGGGGTTGTTCTCAGGAAATGGGTTATGCATTAACGTTAGGATAAGAGGTTAAAGTTAGGCGCACGGTGAGGTTTACGTGTTAAGGGGAGAAATAGGAACAGGGTTGGGTGTTATGTTCAGGGTTAGGGTTATCTGTTAAAGGTATTGTTTATGCTTCGCGCACGGGCCCTGTCTGCATTAGGCGGGCGGGGGGAGTTTAGGGGGCTGGGATTGTACCCGGGGACCCACTCTATCATACTCTGGGTATGGGCCCGTGGGTTTCATGCAGGACACAGTGGTAGAGCCTCCTTTCACGCATGGCATGGGAGGATTGCAGGCTTTCTAAACTCTAAGAAAGCAAGAAGTCTGAGAATTAGATTTAGGGTTATGATTCTGGTTAGGGTTAAGGATGAAGTTTAGTGTTAGGGTGAGGGCTTAGGGTTAGGGATTAGGGTTAGGGTTAAAGGTTACTCTTAGGTTTAACGGTTACACTTTGGTTTAGGGTCGAGGTTTACCGTTAGGGTTAAGATGAGAGGTTAGGGTTTGGTACAGGGTTAGGGTTAAGTGTTAGGTTTAGGGTTGAAGATTAGGATTAGGGTTAGGATTAAAGGTTAGCGTGAGAGTTAACTCTTAGTGTTAAGGATAAGAGTTAGGGTTTAGGGTTAGGGTTAGGGTTAGGGTTAGTTTTAGGGTTAGACTTATGTGCTATGGCTTGTGTTACAGGTTACGGTTAGCTTTACTGGTCACGGTTAGGGTTACGTTTAGGGGTTAGCATTAGGGTTATGGTTACGCTTAAGGGATAGGATTAGGGATAAGTGTTGGGCTTAGGGTTAGGGTTTAGTGTTAGGGTTAGCATTAAGGATTAGGGTTAGGGTCAGGGTTAAATGCTTGGGTGCGGGTAATGGTTAGTGTCAGGGTGAAGGTTCACGGATTGGGTTAGTGTTAAGGGTTACGGGTAGGTTTAGGGTTCAGGGTAAGAGTTAGCATTAGGGCTTAAGGTAAGGATTAGGCGGTAGGTTAGATTTAGGGTTAGATCTAGGCGTTAGGGTAAGGGCTAGCGTTAGGGTTAAGAGATAGGGTTAGGTTTAATGCTTAGGATTAGGGTTAGGGTTTGGGGTTAAAGTAAGTGTTAGGGGTTAGGTTTAAGGATCCAAGGTTAGGGTTATTTTTAGCTGTAGTGTTAGGGTTAGGGATAAGGTATCCCATTAGCATTAAGGGTCTTCCTTACTGTAGGGTTAAGGGTTAGGCTTAGAGTTAAAGGTTAAGGTTAGTGTCAGGGTTAAGATTTAGGGTGAGGGTTAACGGTTAGGGTAAAGGTTAAGCTTTAGTTTTAGGGATTAGGGATTAGGGTTTTTGGTTAGGGTTAGTGTTAGGGTTAGTGTTAGGGTTAGCGGTTAGGAGTTAGTGTTTTATGAAGGGGTATGGTTAGAATTAGGATTGGGGTTAGAGTTAGGGTGAGGTATAGGGGTTAGGTTTCGGGGTTAGTTTTAGGGTAAAAGGATAGGATTAGGGTTACGGGTTGGGCTTAGGTTTAGGGTTAAAGTTTACTGCTAGGGTTAGGGATAGGGTTCAGGATTAGCTTTCGGGGTTCTGGTTAGGGTTAGGTGATAGGTTAGTGTCAGGGTTAGGTCTAGTCGTGAGGGTAAGGTTTAGGGTTAGGTTTAAGAGCTAGGGTTAGGTTTAATGGTTAGGATTAGGATTAGGGTTAAGGGTTAGGGTAAGGCTTAGGGGTTAGGGTGAAGGGTTAGGGTCAAGGGTTAGGGTTTTTGTTAGGCATAGCGTTGGGGTTAGAAGTAAGGGTTACTGTCAGTGTTAGGGTTGTAGGTAGGGTTACGGTTAGGGTTAGCGGTTTAGAATTAGGGTTAGGGATTAGGTGTCACAGTGATGACTAGGAGATAGGGTTAGAATTATGGGATAGGGGTTGTTCTCAGGAAATGGGTTATGCATTAACTTTAGGATAAGAGGTTAAATTTAGGCGCACCGTGAGGTTTACCTCTTAAGGGGAGAAATAGAAACATGGTTGAGTGTTATGTTCAGGGTTAGGGTTATCTGTTAAAGGTATTGTTTATGCTTAGCGCACGGGCCCTGTCTGCATTAGGCGGGCGGGGGGAGTTTAGGGGGCTGGGATTGTACCCGGGAACCCACTCTATCATACTCTGGGTATGGGCCCGTGGGTTTCATGCAGGACACAGTGGTAGAGCCTCCTTTCACGCATGGCATGGGAGGATTGCAGGCTTTCTAAACTCTAAGGAAGCAAAAAGGCTGAGAATTAGATTTAGGGTTAGGATTCTGGTTAGGGTTAAGGATGAAGTTTAGTGTTAGGGTGAGGGCTTAGGGTTAGGGAATAGGGTTAGGGTTAAAGGGTACTCTTAGGTTTAACGGTTACACTTTGGTTTAGGGTTGAGGTTTACGGTTAGGTTTAAGATGAGGGGTTAGGGTGTGGTACAGGGTTAGGGTTAAGTGTTAGGTTTAGGGTTGAAGATTAGGATTAGGGTTAGGATTAAAGGTTAGCGTGAGAGTTAACGCTTAGTGTTAAGGTTAAGAGTTAGGGTTTAGGGTTAGGTTTAGGGTTAGTTTTAGGGTTAGAGTTATGTGCTATGGTTTTTGTTAGAGGTTAGGGTTAGGTTTACTGGTCACGGTTAGGGTTACGTTTAGGGGTTAGCATTAGGGTTAGGGTTAGGGTTAGGGGATACGATTAGGGGTAAGTGTTGGGCTTAGGGTTAGGGTTTAGTGTTAAGGTTGGCATTAAGGATTAGGGTTAGGGTCAGGGTTAAATGCTTGGGTGCGGGTAATGGTTAGGGTCAGGGTTTAGGTTCACGGATAGGGTTAGTGTTAAGGGTTACGGGTAGGTTTAGGGTTCATGGTTAGTGTTAGCATTAGGGCTTAAGGTTAGGATTAGGCGGTAGGTTAGATTTAGGGTTAGATGTAGGCGTTAGGGTAAGGGCTAGCGTTAGGGTTAAGAGATAGGGTTAGGTTTAATGCTTAGGATTAGGTTTAGGGTTTGGGGTTAAAGTAAGTGTTAGGGGTTAGGTTTAAGGATCCAAGGTTAGGGTTATTTTTAGCTGTAGTGTTAGGGTTAGGGATAAGGGATCCCATTAGCATTAAGGGTCTTCCTTACTGTAGGGTTAAGGGTTAGGCTTAGAGTTAAAGGTTAAGGTTAGGGTCAGTGTTAAGATTTAGGGTGAGGGTTAACGGTTAGGGTAAAGGTTAAGCGTTAGGGTTAGGGATTAGTGATTAGGGTTTTTGGTTAGTGTTAGGGTTAGCGGTTAGGAGTTAGTGTTTTATGAAGGGGTATGGTTAGAATTAGGATTGGGGTTAGAGTTAGGGTGAGGTATAGGGGTTAGGTTTAGGGGTTAGTTTTAGGGTAAAAGGATAGGATTAGGGTTACGGGTTGGGCTTAGGTTTAGGGTTAAAGTTTACTGCTAGGGTTAGGGATAGGGTTCAGGGTTAGCTTTAGGGGTTCTGGTTAGGGTTAGGTGATAGGTTATTGTCAGGGTTAGGTCTAGTCGTGAGGGTAAGGTTTAGGGTTAGCTTTAAGAGCTAGGGTTAGGTGTAATGGTTAGTATTAGGATTAGGGTTAAGGGTTAGGGTAAGGCTTAGGGGTTAGGGTGAAGGGTTAGGGTCAAGGGTTAGGGTTTTTGTTAGGCATAGCGTTGGGGTTAGAAGTAAGGGTTACTGTCAGTGTTAGGGTTGTAGGTAGGGTTACGGTTAGGATTAGCGGTTTAGAATTAGGGTTCGGGATTAGGTGTCACAGTGATGACTAGGAGATAGGGTTAGAATTATGGGATAGGGGTTGTTCTCAGGAAATGGGTTATGCATTAACGTTAGGATAAGAGGTTAAATTTAGGCGCACCGTGAGGTTTACCTCTTAAGGGGAGAAACAGAAACAGGGTTGAGTGTTATGTTCAGGGTTAGGGTTATCTGTTAAAGGTATTGTTTATGCTTAGCGCACGGGCCCTGTCTGCATTAGGCGGGCGGGGGGAGTTTAGGGGGCTGGGATTGTACCCGGGAACCCACTCTATCATACTCTGGGTATGGGCCCGTGGGTTTCATGCAGGACACAGTGGTAGAGCCTCCTTTCACGCATGGCATGGGAGGATTGCAGGCTTTCTAAACTCTAAGAAAGCAAGAAGTCTGAGAATTAGATTTAGGGTTAGGATTCTTCTTAGGGTTAAGGATGAAGTTTAGTGTTAGGGTGAGGGCTTAGGGTTAGGGATTAGGGTTAGGGTTAAAGGTTACTCTTAGGTTTAACGGTTACACTTTGGTTTAGGGTTGAGGTTTACGGTTAGGGTTAAGATGAGAGGTTAGGGTGTGTAACAGGGTTAGGGTTAAGTGTTAGGTTTAGGGTTGAAGATTAGGATTAGGGTTAGGATAAAAGGTTAGTGTGAGTGTTAACGCTTAGGGTTAAGGTTAAGAGTTAGGGTTTAGGGTTAGGTTTAGGGTTAGGGTTAGTTTTAGGGTTAGAGTTATGTGCTATGGTTTGTGTTAGAGGTTAGGGTTAGGTTTACTGGTCACGGTTAGGGTTACGTTTATGGGGTAGCATTAGGGTTAGGGTTAGGGTTAAGGAATAGGATTAGGGTTAAGTGTTGGGCTTAGGGTTAGGGTTTAGTGTTAGGTTTTTCATTAAGAATTAGGGTTAGAATCAGGGTTAAATGCTTGGGGTCGGGTAATGGTTAGGGTCAGTTTTAAGTTTCACGGATGGGGTTAGTGTTAAGGGTTACGGGTAGGTTTAGGGTTCAGGGTTAGTGTTAGCATTAGGGCTTAAGGTTAGGATTAGGCGGTAGGTTAGATTTAGGGTTAGATCTAGGCGTTAGGGTAAGGGCTAGCGTTAGGGTTAAGAGATAGGGTTAGGTTTAATCCTTAGGATTATGGTTAGGGTTTGGGGATAAAGTAAGTGTTAGGGGTTAGGTTTAAGGATCCAAGGTTAGGGTTATTTTTAGCTGTAGTGTTAGGGTTAGGGATAAGGTATCCCATTAGCATTAAGGGTCTTCCTTACTGTAGGGTTAAGGTTTGGCTTAGAGTTAAAGGTTAAGGTTAGGGTCAATGTTAAGATTTAGGGTGAGGGTTAATGGTTAGGGTAAAGGTTAAGCGTTATGGTTAGGGATTAGTGATTAGGGTTTTTGGTTAGTGTTAGGGTTAGCGGTTAGGAGTTAGTGTTTTATGAAAGGGTATGGTTAGAATTAGGATTGGGGTTAGAGTTAGGGTGAGGTATAGGGGTTAGGTTTAGGGGTTAGTTTTAGGGTAAAAGGATAGGATTAGTGTTACGGGTTGGGCTTAGGTTTATGGCTAAAGTTTACTGCTAGGGTTAGGGATAGGGTTCAGGGTTAGCTTTAGGGGTTCTGGTTAGGGTTAGGTGTTAGGTTAGTGTCAGGGTTAGGTCTAGTCGTGAGGGTAAGGTTTAGAGTTAGCTTTAAGAGCTAGGGTTAGGTTTAATGGTTAGGATTAGGATTAGGGTTAAGGGTTAGGGTAAGGCTTAGGGGTTAGGGTGAAGGGTTAGGGTCAAGGGTTAGGGTTTTTGTGAGGCATAGCGTTGGGGTTAGAAGTAAGGGTTACTGTCAGTGTTAGGGTTGTAGGTAGGGTTACGGTTAGGGTTAGCGGTTTAGAATTAGGGTTAGGGATTAGGTGTCACAGTGATGACTAGGAGATAGGGTTAGAATTATGGGATAGGGGTTGTTCTCAGGAAATGGGTTATGCATTAACGTTAGGATAAGAGGTTAAAGTTAGGCGCACGGTGAGGTTTACGTGTTAAGGGGAGAAATAGGAACAGGGTTGGGTGTTATGTTCAGGGTTAGGGTTATCTGTTAAAGGTATTGTTTATGCTTCGCGCACGGGCCCTGTCTGCATTAGGCGGGCGGGGGGAGTTTAGGGGGCTGGGATTGTACCCGGGGACCCACTCTATCATACTCTGGGTATGGGCCCGTGGGTTTCATGCAGGACACAGTGGTAGAGCCTCCTTTCACGCATGGCATGGGAGGATTGCAGGCTTTCTAAACTCTAAGAAAGCAAGAAGTCTGAGAATTAGATTTAGGGTTATGATTCTGGTTAGGGTTAAGGATGAAGTTTAGTGTTAGGGTGAGGGCTTAGGGTTAGGGATTAGGGTTAGGGTTAAAGGTTACTCTTAGGTTTAACGGTTACACTTTGGTTTAGGGTCGAGGTTTACCGTTAGGGTTAAGATGAGAGGTTAGGGTTTGGTACAGGGTTAGGGTTAAGTGTTAGGTTTAGGGTTGAAGATTAGGATTAGGGTTAGGATTAAAGGTTAGCGTGAGAGTTAACTCTTAGTGTTAAGGATAAGAGTTAGGGTTTAGGGTTAGGGTTAGGGTTAGGGTTAGTTTTAGGGTTAGACTTATGTGCTATGGCTTGTGTTACAGGTTACGGTTAGCTTTACTGGTCACGGTTAGGGTTACGTTTAGGGGTTAGCATTAGGGTTATGGTTACGCTTAAGGGATAGGATTAGGGATAAGTGTTGGGCTTAGGGTTAGGGTTTAGTGTTAGGGTTAGCATTAAGGATTAGGGTTAGGGTCAGGGTTAAATGCTTGGGTGCGGGTAATGGTTAGTGTCAGGGTGAAGGTTCACGGATTGGGTTAGTGTTAAGGGTTACGGGTAGGTTTAGGGTTCAGGGTAAGAGTTAGCATTAGGGCTTAAGGTAAGGATTAGGCGGTAGGTTAGATTTAGGGTTAGATCTAGGCGTTAGGGTAAGGGCTAGCGTTAGGGTTAAGAGATAGGGTTAGGTTTAATGCTTAGGATTAGGGTTAGGGTTTGGGGTTAAAGTAAGTGTTAGGGGTTAGGTTTAAGGATCCAAGGTTAGGGTTATTTTTAGCTGTAGTGTTAGGGTTAGGGATAAGGTATCCCATTAGCATTAAGGGTCTTCCTTACTGTAGGGTTAAGGGTTAGGCTTAGAGTTAAAGGTTAAGGTTAGTGTCAGGGTTAAGATTTAGGGTGAGGGTTAACGGTTAGGGTAAAGGTTAAGCTTTAGTTTTAGGGATTAGGGATTAGGGTTTTTGGTTAGGGTTAGTGTTAGGGTTAGTGTTAGGGTTAGCGGTTAGGAGTTAGTGTTTTATGAAGGGGTATGGTTAGAATTAGGATTGGGGTTAGAGTTAGGGTGACGTATAGGGGTTAGGTTTAGGGGTTAGTTTTAGGGCAAAAGGATAGGATTAGGGTTACGGGTTGGGCTTAGGTTTAGGGTTAAAGTTTACTGCTAGGGTTAGGGATAGGGTTCAGGGTTAGCTTTAGGGGTTCTGCTTAGGGTTAGGTGTTAGGTTAGTGTCAGGGTTAGGTCTAGTCGTGAGGGTAAGGTTTAGGGTTAGCTTTAAGAGCTAGGGTTAGGTTTAATGGTTAGGATTAGGATTAGGGTTAAGGGTTAGGGTAAGGCTTAGGGGTTAGGGTGAAGGGTTAGGGTCAAGGGTTAGGGTTTTTGTTAGGCATAGCGTTGGGGTTAGAAGTAAGGGTTACTGTCAGTGTTAGGGTTGTAGGTAGGGTTACGGTTAGGGTTAGCGGTTTAGAATTAGGGTTAGGGATTAGGTGTCACAGTGATGACTAGGAGATAGGGTTAGAATTATGGGATAGGGGTTGTTCTCAGGAAATGGGTTATGCATTAACGTTAGGATAAGAGGTTAAAGTTAGGTGCACGGTGAGGTTTACGTGTTAAGGGGAGAAATAGGAACAGGGTTCGGTGTTATGTTCAGGGTTAGGGTTATCTGTTAAAGGTATTGTTTATGCTTAGCGCATGGGCCCTGTCTGCATTAGGCGGGCCATGGGAGTTTAGGGGGCTGGGATTGTACCCGGGAATCCACTTTATCATACTCTGGGTATGGGCCCGTGGGTTTCATGCAGGACACAGTGGTAGAGCCTCCTTTCACGCATGGCATGGGAGGATTGCAGGCTTTCTAAACTCTAAGAAAGCAAGAACTCTGAGAATGAGATTTAGGGTTAGGATTCTGGTTAGGGTTAAGGATGAAGTTTAGTGTTAGGGTGAGGGCTTAGGGTTAGGGATTAGCGTTAGGGTTAAAGGTTACTCTTAGGTTTAACGGTTAAACTTTGGCTTAGGGTTGAGGTTTATGGTTAGGGTTAAGATGACGGGTTAGGGTTTGGTACAGGGTTAGGGTTAAGTGTTAGGTTTAGGGTTGAAGGTTAGGATTAGGGTTAGGATTAAAGGTTAGCCTGAGAGTTAACACTTAGGGTTAAGGTTAAGAGTTAGGGTTTAGGGTTACGGTTAGGGTTAGTTTTAGGGTTAGAGTTATGTGCTATGGTTTGTGTTAGAGGTTAGGGTTAGGTTTACTGGTCACGGTTAGGGTTACGTTTAGGCGTTAGCATTAGGGTTAGGGTTAGGGTTAGGGTTAAGGGATAGGATTAGGGTTAAGTGATGGGCTTAGGGTTAGGGTTTAGTGTTAGGGTTAGCATTAAGGATTAGGGTTAGGGTCAGGGTTAAATGCTTGGGTGCGGGTAATGGTTAGGGTCAGGTTGAAGGTTCACGGATAGGGTTAGTGTTAAGGGTTACGGGTAGGATTGGGGTTCAGGGTTAGTGTTAGCATTAGGGCTTAAGGTTAGGATTAGGCGGTAGGTTAGATTTAGGGTTAGATCTAGGCGTTAGGGTAAGGGCTAGCATTAGGGTTAAGAGATAGGGTTAGGTTTAATGCTTAGGATTATGGTTAGGGTTTGGGGATAAAGTAAGTGTTAGGGGTTAGGTTTAAGGATCCAAGGTTAGGGTTATTTTTAGCTGTAGTGTTAGGGTTAGGGATAAGGGATCCCATTAGCATTAAGGGTCTTCCTTACTGTAGGGTTAAGGGTTAGGCTTAGAGTTAAAGGTTAAGGTTAGGGTCAGTGTTAAGATTTAGGGTGAGGGTTAAGGTTAGGGTGAAGGTTAAGCGTTAGGGTTAGGGATTAGTGATTAGGGTTTTTGGTTAGTGTTAGGGTTAGCGGTTAGGAGTTAGTGTTTTATGAAGGGGTATGGTTAGAATTAGGATTGGGGTTAGAGTTAGGGTGAGGTGTAGGGGTTAGGTTTAGGGGTTCGTTTTAGGGTAAAAGGATAGGATTAGGGTTGCGGGTTGGGCTTAGGTTTAGGGTTAAAGTTTACTGCTAGGGTTAGGGATAGGGTTCAGGGTTAGCTTTAGGGTTTCTGGTTAGGGTTAGGTGTTAGGTTAGTGTCAGGGTTAGGTCTAGTCGTGAGGGTGAGGTTTAGGGTTTGCTTTAAGAGCTAGGGTTAGGTTTATTGGTTAGGATTAGGATTAGGGTTAAGGGTTAGGGTAAGGCTTAGCGGTTAGGGTGAAGGGTTAGGGTCAAGGGTTAGGGTTTTTGTTAGGCATAGCGTTGGGGTTAGAAGTAAGGGTTACTGTCAGTGTTAGGGTTGTAGGTAGGGTTACGGTTAGGGTTAGCGGTTTAGAATTAGGGTTAGGGATTAGGTGTCACAGTGATGACTAGGAGATAGGGTTAGAATTATGGGATAGGGGTTGTTCTCAGGAAATGGGTTATGCATTAACGTTAGGATAAGAGGTTAAAGTTAGGCGCACGGTGAGGTTTACGTGTTAAGGGGAGAAATAGGAACAGGGTTGGGTGTTATGTTCAGGGTTAGGGTTATCTGTTAAAGGTATTGTTTATGCTTAGCGCACGGGCCCTGTCTGCATTAGGCGGGCGGGGGGAGTTTAGGGGGCTGGGATTGTACCCGGGGACCCACTCTATCATACTCTGGGTATGGGCCCGTGGGTTTCATGCAGGACACAGTGGTAGAGCCTCCTTTCACGCATGGCATGGGAGGATTGCAGGCTTTCTAAACTCTAAGAAAGCAAGAAGTCTGAGAATTAGATTTAGGGTTAGGATTCTGGTTAGGGTTAAGGATGAAGTTTAGTGTTAGGGTGAGGGCTTAGGGTTAGGGATTAGGGTTAGGGTTAAAGGTTACTCTTAGGTTTAATGGTTACACTTTGGTTTAGGGTCGAGGTTTTCGGTTAGGGTTAAGATGAGAGGTTAGGGTTTGGTACAGGGTTAGGGTTAAGTGTTAGGTTTAGGGTTGAAGATTAGGATTAGGGTTAGGATTAAAGGTTAGCGTGAGAGTTAACTCTTAGTGTTAAGGATAAGAGTTAGGGTTTAGGGTTAGGGTTAGGGTTAGGGTTAGTTTTAGGGTTAGACTTATGTGCTATGGCTTGTGTTACAGGTTACGGTTAGCTTTACTGGTCACGGTTAGGGTTACGTTTAGGGGTTAGCATTAGGGTTATGGTTACGCTTAAGGGATAGGATTAGGGATAAGGGTTGGGCTTAGGGTTAGGGTTTAGTGTTAGGGTTAGCATTAAGGATTAGGGTTAGGGTCAGGGTTAAATGCTTGGGTGCGGGTAATGGTTAGTGTCAGGGTGAAGGTTCACGGATTGGGTTAGTGTTAAGGGTTACGGGTAGGTTTAGGGTTCAGGGTAAGAGTTAGCATTAGGGCTTAAGGTAAGGATTAGGCGGTAGGTTAGATTTAGGGTTAGATCTAGGCGTTAGGGTAAGGGCTAGCGTTAGGGTTAAGAGATAGGGTTAGGTTTAATGCTTAGGATTAGGGTTAGGGTTTGGGGTTAAAGTAAGTGTTAGGGGTTAGGTTTAAGGATCCAAGGTTAGGGTTATTTTTAGCTGTAGTGTTAGGGTTAGGGATAAGGTATCCCATTAGCATTAAGGGTCTTCCTTACTGTAGGGTTAAGGGTTAGGCTTAGAGTTAAAGGTTAAGGTTAGTGTCAGGGTTAAGATTTAGGGTGAGGGTTAACGGTTAGGGTAAAGGTTAAGCTTTAGTTTTAGGGATTAGGGATTAGGGTTTTTGGTTAGGGTTAGTGTTAGGGTTAGTGTTAGGGTTAGCGGTTAGGAGTTAGTGTTTTATGAAGGGGTATGGTTAGAATTAGGATTGGGGTTAGAGTTAGGGTGACGTATAGGGGTTAGGTTTAGGGGTTAGTTTTAGGGCAAAAGGATAGGATTAGGGTTACGGGTTGGGCTTAGGTTTAGGGTTAAAGTTTACTGCTAGGGTTAGGGATAGGGTTCAGGGTTAGCTTTAGGGGTTCTGCTTAGGGTTAGGTGTTAGGTTAGTGTCAGGGTTAGGTCTAGTCGTGAGGGTAAGGTTTAGGGTTAGCTTTAAGAGCTAGGGTTAGGTTTAATGGTTAGGATTAGGATTAGGGTTAAGGGTTAGGGTAAGGCTTAGGGGTTAGGGTGAAGGGTTAGGGTCAAGGGTTAGGGTTTTTGTTAGGCATAGCGTTGGGGTTAGAAGTAAGGGTTACTGTCAGTGTTAGGGTTGTAGGTAGGGTTACGGTTAGGGTTAGCGGTTTAGAATTAGGGTTAGGGATTAGGTGTCACAGTGATGACTAGGAGATAGGGTTAGAATTATGGGATAGGGGTTGTTCTCAGGAAATGGGTTATGCATTAACGTTAGGATAAGAGGTTAAAGTTAGGTGCACGGTGAGGTTTACGTGTTAAGGGGAGAAATAGGAACAGGGTTCGGTGTTATGTTCAGGGTTAGGGTTATCTGTTAAAGGTATTGTTTATGCTTAGCGCATGGGCCCTGTCTGCATTAGGCGGGCCATGGGAGTTTAGGGGGCTGGGATTGTACCCGGGAATCCACTTTATCATACTCTGGGTATGGGCCCGTGGGTTTCATGCAGGACACAGTGGTAGAGCCTCCTTTCACGCATGGCATGGGAGGATTGCAGGCTTTCTAAACTCTAAGAAAGCAAGAACTCTGAGAATGAGATTTAGGGTTAGGATTCTGGTTAGGGTTAAGGATGAAGTTTAGTGTTAGGGTGAGGGCTTAGGGTTAGGGATTAGCGTTAGGGTTAAAGGTTACTCTTAGGTTTAACGGTTAAACTTTGGCTTAGGGTTGAGGTTTATGGTTAGGGTTAAGATGACGGGTTAGGGTTTGGTACAGGGTTAGGGTTAAGTGTTAGGTTTAGGGTTGAAGGTTAGGATTAGGGTTAGGATTAAAGGTTAGCCTGAGAGTTAACGCTTAGGGTTAAGGTTAAGAGTTAGGGTTTAGGGTTACGGTTAGGGTTAGTTTTAGGGTTAGAGTTATGTGCTATGGTTTGTGTTAGAGGTTAGGGTTAGGTTTACTGGTCACGGTTAGGGTTACGTTTAGGCGTTAGCATTAGGGTTAGGGTTAGGGTTAGGGTTAAGGGATAGGATTAGGGTTAAGTGATGGGCTTAGGGTTAGGGTTTAGTGTTAGGGTTAGCATTAAGGATTAGGGTTAGGGTCAGGGTTAAAGGCTTGGGTGCGGGTAATGGTTAGGGTCAGGTTGAAGGTTCACGGATAGGGTTAGTGTTAAGGGTTACGGGTAGGTTTAGGGTTCAGGGTTAGTGTTAGCGTTAGGGCTTAAGGTTAGGATTAGGCGGTAGGTTAGATTTAGGGTTAGATCTAGGCGTAGGGTAAGGGCTAGCGTTAGGGTTAAGAGATAGGGTTAGGTTTAATGCTTCGGATTAGGGTTAGGGTTTGGGGTTAAAGTAAGTGTTGGGGGTTAGGTTTAAGGATCCAAGGTTAGGATTATTTTTAGCTGTAGTGTTAGGGTTAGGGATAAGGGATCCCATTAGCATTAAGGGTCTTCCTTACTGTAGGGATAAGGGTTTGGCTTAGAGTTAAAGTTTAAGGTTTGGGTCAGTGTTAAGATTTAGGGTGAGGTTTAACGTTCACGGTAAAGGTTAAGCGTTAGGGTTAGGGATTAGTATTAGGGTTTTTGGTTAGTGTTAGGGTTAGCGGTTAGGAGTTAGTGTTTTATGAAGGGGTATGGTTAGAATTAGGATTGGGTTTAGAGTTAGGGTGAGGTATAGGGGTTAGGTTTAGGGGTTAGTTTTAGGGTAAAAGGATAGGATTAGGGTTACGGGTTGGTCTTAGGTTTAGGGGTAAAGTTTACTGCTGGGGTTATGGATAGGGTTCAGGGTTAGCTTTAGGGGTTCTGGTTAGTGTTAGGTGTTAGGTTAGTGTCAGGGTTAGGTCTAGTCGTGAGGGTAAGGTTTAGGGTTAGCTTTAAGAGCTAGGGTTAGGTTTAATGGTTAGGATTAGGATTAGGGTTAAGGGTTAGGGTAAGGCTTAGGGGTTAGGGTGAAGGGTTAGGGTCAAGGGTTAGGGTTTTTGTTAGGCATAGCGTTGGGGTTAGAAGTAAGGGTTACTGTCAGTGTTAGGGTTGTAGGTAGGGTTACGGTTAGGGTTAGCGGTTTAGAATTAGGGTTAGGGATTAGGTGTCACAGTGATGACTAGGAGATAGGGTTAGAATTATGGGATAGGGGTTGTTCTCAGGAAATGGGTTATGCATTAACGTTAGGATAAGAGGTTAAAGTTAGGCGCACGGTGAGGTTTACGTGTTAAGGGGAGAAATAGGAACAGGGTTGGGTGTTATGTTCAGGGTTGGGGTTATCTGTTAAAGGTATTGTTTATGCTTAGCGCACGGGCCCTGTCTGCATTAGGCGGGCGGGGGGACTTTAGGGGGCTGGGATTGTACCCGGGAACCCACTCTATCATACTCTGGGTATGGGCCCGTGGGTTTCATGCAGGACACAGTGGTAGAGCCTCCTTTCACACATGGCAAGGGAGGATTGCAGGCTTTCTAAACTCTAAGAAAGCAAGAAGTCTGAGAATTAGATTTAGGGTTAGGATTCTGGTTAGGGTTAAGGATGAAGTTTAGTGTTAGGGTGAGGGCTTAGGGTTAGGGATTACGGTTAGGGTTAAAGGTTACTCTTAGGTTTAACGGTTACACTTTGGTTTAGGGTTGAGGTTTACGGTTAGGGTTAAGATGAGGGGTTAGGGTTTGGTACAGGGTTAGGGTTAAGTGTTAGGTTTAGGGTTGAAGATTAGGATTAGGGTTAGGATTAAAGGTTAGCGTGAGAGTTAACGCTTAGGGTTAAGGTTAAGAGTAGGGTTTAGGTTTAGGGTTAGGGTTAGTTTTAGGGTTAGAGTTATGTGCTATGGTTTGTGTTAGAGGTTAGGGTTAGGTTTACTGGTCATGGTTAGGGTTACGTTTAAGGGTTATCATTAGGGTTAGGGTAGGGTTAGGGTTAAGGGATAGGATTAGGGTTAAGTGTTGGGCTTAGGGTTAGGGTTTAGTGTTAAGGTTAGCATTAAGGATTAGGGTTAGTGTCACGGTTACATGCTTGGGTGCGGGTAATGGTTAGGGTCAGGGTTAAGGTTCACGGACAGGGTTCCTGTTAAGGGTTACGGGTAGATTTAGGGTTCAGGGTTAGTGTTAGCATTAGGGCTTAAGGTTAGGATTAGGCGGTAGGTTAGATTTAGGGTTAGATCTAGGCGTTAGGGTAAGGGCTAGCGTTAGGGTTAAGAGATAGGGTTACGTTTAATGCTTAGGATTAGGGTTAGGGTTTGGGGTTAAAGTAAGTGTTAGGGGTTAGGTTTAACGATCCAAGGTTAGGGTTATTTTTAGCTGTAGTGTTAGGGTTAGGGATAAGGGATCCCATTAGCATTAAGGGTCTTCCTTACTGTAGGGTTAAGGGTTAGGCTTAGAGTTAAAGGTTAAGGTTAGGGTCAGTGTTAAGAGTTAGGGTGAGGGTTAACGGTTAGGGTAAATGTTAAGCGTTAGGGTTAGGGATTAGTGATTAGGGTTTTTGGTTAGTGTTAGGGTTAGCGGTTAGGAGTTAGTGTTTTATGAAGGGGTATGGTTAGAATTAGGATTGGGGTTAGAGTTAGGGTGAGGTAGAGGGGTTAGGTTTAGGGGTTACTTTAAGGGTAAAAGGATAGGATTAGGGTTACGGGTTGGGCTTAGGTTTAGGGTTAAAGTTTACTGCTGGGGTTAGGGATAGGGTTCAGGGTTAGCTTTAGGGGTTCTGGTTAGGGTTAGGTGTTAGGTTAGTGTAAGGGTTAGGTCTAGTCCTGAGGGTAAGGTTTAGGGTTAGCTTTAAGAGCTAGTGTTAGGTTTAATGTTTAGGATTAGGATTAGGGTTAAGGGTTAGGGTAAGGCTTAGGGGTTAGGGTGAAGGGTTAGGGTCAAGGGTTAGGGTTTTTGTTAGGCATAGCGTTGGGGTTAGAAGTAAGGGTGACTGTCAGTGTTAGGGTTGTAGGTAGGGTTACGGTTAGGGTTAGCGGTTTAGAATTAGGATTAGGGATTAGGTGTCACAGTGGTGACTAGGAGATAGGGTTAGAAATATGGGATAGGGGTTGTTCTCAGGAAATGGGTTATTTATGCATTAACGTTAGGATAAGAGGTTAAAGTTAGGCGCACGGTGAGGTTTACGTGTTAAGGGGAGAAATAGGAACAGGGTTGGGTGTTATGTTCAGGGTTAGGGTTATCTGTTAAAGGTATTGTTTATGCTTAGCGCACAGGCCCTGTCTGCATTAGGCGGGTGGGGGGAGTTTAGGGGGCTGGGATTGTACCCGGGAACCCACTCTATCATACTCTGGGTATGGGCCCGTGGGTTTCATGCAGGACACAGTGGTAGAGCCTCCTTTCACGCATGGCATGGGAGGATTGCAGGCTTTCTAAACTCTAAGAAAGCAAGAAGTCTGAGAATTCGATTTAGGGTTAGATTATGGTTGGGGTTAAGGATGAAGTTTAGTGTTAGGGTGAGGGCTTAGGGTTAGGGATCAGGGTTAGGGTTAAAGGTTACTCTTAGGTATAACGGTTACACTTTGGTTTAGGGTTGAGGTTTACGGTTAGGGTTAAGATGAGGGGTTAGGGTTTGGTACAGGGTTAGGGTTAAGTGTTAGGTTTAGGGTTGAAGATTAGGATTAGGGTTAGGATTAAAGGTTAGCGTGAGATTTAACGCTTAGTGTTAAGGCTAAGAGTTAGGGTTTAGGGTTAGGGTTAGGGTTAGCGTTAGTTTTAGTGTTAGAGTTATGTGCTATGGTTTGTGATAGAGGTTAGGGTTAGGTTTACTGGTCACGGTTAGGGTTACGTTTAGGGGGTAGCATTAGGGTTAGGGTAGGGTTAGGGTTAAGGGATAGGATTACGGTTAAGTGTTGGGCTTAGGGTTAGGGTTTAGTGTTAGGGTTAGCATTAAGGATTAGGGTTAGGGTCAGGGTTAAATGCTTGGGTGTGGGTAATGGTTAGGGTCAGGGTTAAGGTTCACGGATAGGGTTAGTGTTAAGGGTTACGGGTAGGGTTAGGGTTCAGGGTTAGTGTTAGCATTAGGGCTTAAGGTTAGGATTAGGCGGTAGGTTAGATTTAGGGTTAGATCTAGGCGTTAGGGTAAGGGCTAGCGTTAGGGTTAAGAGATAGGGTTAGATTTAATGCTTAGAATTAGGGTTAGGGTTTGGGGTTAAAGTAAGTGTTAAGGGTTAGGTTTAAGGATCCAAGGTTAGGGTTATTTTTAGCTGTAGTGTTAGGGTTAGGGATAAGGGATCCCATTAGCATTAAGGGTCTTCCTTACTGTAGGGTTAAGGGTTAGGCTTAGAGTTAAAGTTTAAGGTTAGGGTCAGTGTTAAGATTTAGGATGAGGGTTAACGGTTAGGGTAAAAGTTAAGCGTTAGGGTTAGGGTTAGTGATTAGGGTTTTTGGTTAGTGTTAGGGTTAGCGGTAAGGAGTTAGTGTTTTATGAAGGGCTATGGTTAGAATTAGGATTGGGGTTAGAGTTAGGGTGAGGTATAGGGGTTAGGTTTAGGGGTTAGCTTTAGGGTAAAAGGATAGGATTAGGGTTACGGGTTGGGCTTAGGTTTAGGGTTAAAGTTTACTGCTGGGGTTAGGAATAGGGTTCAGGGTTAGCTTTAGGGGTTCTGGTTAGGGTTAGGTGTTAGGTTTGTGTCAGGGTTAGGTCTAGTCGTGAGGGTAAGGTTTAGGGTTAGCTTTAAGAGCTAGGGTTAGGTTTAATGGTTAGGATTAGGATTAGGGTTAATTGTTAGGGTAAGGCTTAGGGTTTACGGTGAAGGGTTAGGGTGAAGGGTTAGGGTTTTTGTTAGGCATAGCGTTGGGGTTAGAATTAAGGGTTACTGTCAGTGTTAGGGTTGTAGGTAGGGTTACGGTTAGGGTTAGCGGTTTAGAATTAGGATTAGGGATTAGGTGTCACAGTGATGACTAGGAGATAGGGTTAGAATTATGGGATGGGGTTGTTCTCAGGAAATGGGTTATGCATTAACGTTAGGATAAGAGGTTAAAGTTAGGCGCACGGTGAGGTTTACGTGTTAAGGGGAGAAATAGGAACAGGGTTGGGTGTTATGTTCAGGGTTAGGGTTATCTGTTAAAGGTATTGTTTATGCTTAGCGCACGGGCCCTGTCTGCATTAGGCGGGCGGGGGGAGTTTAGGGGGCTGCGATTGTACCCGGGAACCCACTCTATCATACTCTGGGTATGGACCCGTGGGTTTCATGCAGGACACAGTGGTAGAGCCTCCTTTCACGTATGGCATGGGAGGATTGCAAGCTTTCTAAACTCTAAGAAAGCAAGAAGTCTGAGAATTAGATTTAGGGTTAGGATTCTGGTTAGGGTTAAGGATGAAGTTTAGTGTTAGGGTGAGGGCTTAGGGTTAGGGATTAGCGTTAGGGTTAAAGGTTACTCTTAGGTTTAACGGTTACACTTTGGTTTAGGGTTGAGGTTTACGGTTAGGGTTAAGATGAGGGGTTAGGATTTGGTACAGGGTTAGGGTTAAGTGTTAGGTTTAGGGTTGAAGATTAGGATTAGGGTTAGGATTAAAGGTTAGCGTGAGGGTTAACGCTTAGAGATAATATTAAGAGTTAGGGTTTAGGGTTAGGGTTAGGGTTAGTTTTAGGGTTAGAGTTATGTGCTATGGTTTGTGTTAGAGGTTAGGGTTAGGTTTACTGGTCACGGTTAGGGTTACGTTTAGGGGTTAGCATTAGTTTTAGGGTTAGGGTTAAGGGATAGGATTAGGGTTAAGTGTTGGGCTTAGTGTTAGGGCTTAGTGTTAGGGTTATCATTAAGGATTAGGTTAAGGTTAGGGTCAGTGTTAAGATTTAGGGTGAGCGTTAACGGTTAGGGTAAAGGTTAAACGTTAGGGTTAGGGATTAGTGATTAAGGTTTTTGGTTAGTGTTAGGGTTAGCGGTTAGGAGTTAGTGTTTTATGAAGGGGTATGCTTAGAATTAGGATTGGGGTTAGAGTTAGGGTGAGGTATAGGGGTTAGGATTAGGGGTTAGTTTTAGGTTAAAGGATAGGATTAGGGTTACGGGTTGCGCTTAGGTTTAGGGTTAAAGTTTACTGCTAGGGTTAGGGATAGGTTTCAGGGTTAGCTTTAGGGGTTCTGGTTAGGGTTAGGTGTCAGGTTAGTGTCAGGGTTAGGTCTAGTCGTGAGGGTAAGGTTTAGGGTTAGCATTAAGAGCTAGGGTTAGGTTTAATGGTTAGGATTAGGATTAGGGTGAAGGGTTAGGGTAAGGCTTAGGGGTTAGGGTGAAGGGTTAGGGTCAAGGGTTAGGGTTTTTGTTAGGCATAGCGTTGGGGTGAGAAGTAAGGGTTACTGTCAGTGTTAGGGTTGTAGGTAGGGTTACGGTTAGGGTTAGCAGTTTAGAATTAGGGTTAGGGTTTAGGTGTCACAGTGATGACTAGGAGATAGGGTTAGAATTATGGGATAGGGGTTGTTCTCAGGAAATGGGTTATGCATTAACGTTAGGATAAGAGGTTAAAGTTAGGCGCACGGAGAGGTTTATGTGTTAAGGGGAGAAATAGGAACAGGGTTGGGTGTTATGTTCAGGGTTAGGGTTATCTGTTAAAGGTATTGTTTATGCTTAGCGCATGGGCCCTGTCTGCATTAGGCGGGCGGGGGGAGTTTAGGGGGCTGGGATTGTACCCGGGAACCCACTCTATCATACTGTGGGTATGGGCCCGTGGGTTTCATGCAGGACACAGTGGTAGAGCCTCCTTTCACGCATGGCATGGGAGGATTGCAGGCTTTCTAAACTCTAAGAAAGCAAGAAGTCTGAGAATTAGATTTAGGGTTAGGATTATGGTTAGGGTTAAGGATGAAGTTTAGTGTTAGGGTGAGGGCTTACGGATAGGGATTAGGGTAAGGGTTAAAGGTTACTCTTAGGTTTAACGGTTACACTTTGTTTTAGGGTTTAGGTTTACGGTTAGGATTAAGATGAGGGGTTAGAGTTTGGTACAGGGTTAGGGTTAAGTGTTAGGTTTAGGGTTGAAGATTAGGATTAGGGTTAGGATTAAAGGTTAGCGTGAGAGTTAACGCTTAGTGTTAAGGTTAAGAGTTAGGGTTTAGGGTTAGGGTTAGGGTTAGTTTTAGGGTTAGAGTAATGTGCTATGGTTCGTGTTAGAGGTTAGGGTTAGGTTTACTGGTCATGGTTAGGGTTACGTTTAGGGGTTAGCATTAGGGTTAGGGTTAGGGTTACGGTTAAGGGATACGATTAGGGTTAAGTGTTGGGCTTAGGGTTAGGGTTTAGTGTTAAGGTTAGCATTAAGGATTAGGGTTAGGGTCAGGGTTAAATGCTTGGGTGCGGGTAATGGTTAGGGTCAGTGTTTAGGTTCACGGATAGGGTTAGTGTTAAGGGTTACGGGTAGGTTTAGGGTTCAGGGTTAGTGTTAGCATTAGGGCTTAAGGTTAGGATTAGGCGGTACGTTAGATATAGGGTTAGATCTAGGCGTTAGGGTAAGGGCTAGCGTTAGGGTTAAGAGATAGGGTTAGGTTTAATGCTTAGGATTAGGGTTAGGGTTTGGGGTTAAAGTAAGTGTTAGGGGTTAGGTTTAAGGATCAAAGGTTAGGGTTATTTTTAGCTGTAGTGTTAGGGCTAGGGATAAGTATCCCATTAGCATTAAGGGTCTTCCTTACTGTAGGGTTAAGGGTTAGGCTTAGAGTTAAAGGTTAAGGTTAGGGTCAGTGTTAAGATTTAGGGTGAGGGTTAACGGTCAGGGTAAAGGTTAAGCGTTAGGGTTAGGGATTAGTGATTAGGGTTTTTGGTTAGTGTTAGGGTTAGCGGTTAGGAGTTAGTGTTTTATGAAGGGGTATGGTTAGAATTAGGATTGGGGTTAGAGTTAGGGTGAGGTATAGGGGTTAGGTTTAGGGGTTAGTTTTAGGGTAAAAGAATAGGATTAGGGTTACGGTTTGGGCTTAGGTTTAGGGTTAAAGTTTACTGCTAGGGTTAGGGATAGGGTTCAGGGTTAGCTTTAGGGGTTCTGGTTAGGGTTAGGTGTTAGGTTAGTGTCAGGGTTAGGTCTAGTCGTGAGGGTAAGGTTTAGGGTTAGCTTTAAGAGCTAGGGTTAGGTTTAATGGTTAGGATTAGGATTAGGGTTAAGGGTTAGGGTAAGGTTTAGGGGTTAGGGTGAAGGGTTAGGGTGAAGGGTTAGGGTTTTTGTTAGGCATAGCGTTGGGGTTAGAAGTAAGGGTGACTGTCAGTGTTAGGGTTGTAGGTAGGGTTACGGTTAGGGTTAGCGGTTTAGAATTAGGATTAGGGATTAGGTGTCACAGTGATGACTAGGAGATAGGGTTAGAAATATGGGATAGGGGTTGTTCTCAGGAAATGGGTTACGCATTAACGTTAGGATAAGAGGTTAAAGTTAGGCGCACGGTGAGGTTTACGTGTTAAGGGGAGAAATAGGAACAGGGTTGGGTGTTATGTTCAGGGTTAGGGTTATCTGTTAAAGGTATTGTTTATGCTTAGCGCACAGGCCCTGTCTGCATTAGGCGGCTGGGGGGAGTTTAGGGGGCTGGGATTGTACCCGGGAACCCACTCTATCATACTCTGGGTATGGGCCCGTGGGTTTCATGCAGGACACAGTGGTAGAGCCTCCTTTCACGCATGGCATGGGAGGATTGCAGGCTTTCTAAACTCTAAGAAAGCAAGAAGTCTGAGAATTCGATTTAGGGTTAGATTATGGTTAGGTTTAAGGATGAAGTTTAGTGTTAGGGTGAGGGCTTAGGGTTAGGGATCAGGGTTAGGGTTAAAGGTTACTCTTAGGTAAAACGGTTACACTTTGGTTTAAGGTAGAGGTTTACGGTTAGTGTTAAGATGAGGGGTTAGGGTTTGGTACAGGGTTAGGGTTAAGTGTTAGGTTTAGGGTTGAAGATTAGGATTAGGGTTAGGATTAAAGGTTAGCGTGAGATTTAACGCTTAGTGTTAAGGCTAAGAGTTTGGGTTTAGGGTTAGGTTTAGGGTTAGCGTTAGTTTTAGGGTTAGAGTTATGTGCTATGATTTGTGATAGAGGTTAGGGTTAGGTTTACTGGTCACGGTTAGGGTTACGTTTAGGGGGTACCATTAGGGTTAGGGTAGGGTTAGGGTTAAGGGATAGGATTACGGTTAAGTGTTGGGCTTAGGGTTAGGGTTTAGTGTTAGGGTTAGCATTAAGGATTAGGGTTAGGGTCAGGGTTAAATGCTTGGGTGTGGGTAATGGTTAGGGTCAGGGTTAAGGTTCACGGATAGGGTTAGTGTTAAGGGTTACGGGTAGGTTTAGGGTTCAGGGTTAGTGTTAGCATTAGGGCTTAAGGTTAGGATTAGGCGGTAGGTTAGATTTAGGGTTAGATCTAGGCGTTAGGGTAAGGGCTAGCGTTAGGGTTAAGAGATAGGGTTAGATTTAATGCTTAGAATTAGGGTTAGGGTTTGGGGTTAAAGTAACTGTTAGGGGTTAGGTTTAAGGATCAAAGGTTAGGGTTATTTTTAGCTGTAGTGTTAGGGTTAGGGATAAGGGATCCCATTAGCATTAAGGGTCTTCCTTACTGTAGGGTTAAGGGTTAGGCTTAGAGTTAAAGTTTAAGGTTAGGGTCAGAGTTAAGATTTAGGGTGAGGGTTAACGGTTAGGGTAAAAGTTAAGCGTTAGGGTTAGGGTTAGTGATTAGGGTTTTTGGTTAGTGTTAGGGTTAGCGGTTAGGAGTTAGTGTTTTATGAAGGGGTATGGTTAGAATTAGGATTGGGGTTAGAGTTAGGGTGAGGTATAGGGGTTAGGTTTAGGGGTTAGTTTTAGGGTAAAAGGATAGGATTAGGGTTACGGGTTGGGCTTAGGTTTAGGGTTAAAGTTTACTGCTGGGGTTAGGAATAGGGTTCAGGGTTAGCTTTAGGGGTTCTGGTTAGGGTTAGGTGTTAGGTTAGTGTCAGGGTTAGGTCTAGTCGTGAGAGTAAGGTTTAGGGTTAACTTTAAGAGCTAGGGTTAGGTTTAATGGTTAGGATTAGGATTAGGGTTAATTGTTAGGGTAAGGCTTAGGGGTTACGGTGAAGGGTTAGGGTGAAGGGTTAGTTTTTTTGTTAGGCATAGCGTTGGGTTTAGAAGTAAGGGTTACTGTCAGTGTTAGGGTTGTAGGTAGGGTTACGGTTAGGGTTACCGGTTTAGAATTAGGGTTAGAGATTAGGTGTCACAGTGATGACTAGGAGATAGGGTTAGAATTATCGGATGGGGTTGTTCTCAGGAAATGGGTTATGCATTAACGTTAGGATAAGAGGTTAAAGTTAGGCGCACGGTGAGGTTTACGTGTTAAGGGGAGAAATAGGAACAGGGTTGGGTGTTATGTTCAGGGTTAGGGTTATCTGTTAAAGGTATTGTTTATGCGTAGCGCACGGGCCCTGTCTGCATTAGGCGGGCGGGGAGAGTTTAGGGGGCTGGGATTGTACCCGGGAACCCACTCTATCATAATCTGGGTATGGGCCCGTGGGTTTCATGCAGGACACAGTGGTAGAGCCTCCTTTCACGCATGGCATGGGAGGACTGCAGGCTTTCTAAACTCTAAGAAAGCAAGAAGTCTGAGAATTAGATTTAGGGTTAGGATTATGGTTAGGGTTAAGGATGAAGTTTAGTGTTAGGGTGAGGGCTTAGGTTTAGGGATTAGCGTTAGGGTTAAAGGTTACTCTTAGGTTTAACGGTTACACTTTGGTTTAGGGTTGAGGTTTACGGTTAGGGTTAAGATGAGGGGTTAGGATTTGGTACAGGGTTAGGGTTAAGTGTTAGGTTTAGGGTTGAAGATTAGGATTAGGGTTAGGATTAAAGGTTAGCGTGAGAGTTAACGCTTAGAGTTAATGTTAAGTGTTAGGGTTTAGGGTTAGGGTTAGGGTTAGTTTTAGGGTTAGATTTATGTGCTATGGTTTGTGTTAGAGGTTAGGGTTAGGTGTACTGGTCACGGTTAGGGTTACGTTTAGGGGTTAGCATTAGTTTTAGGGTTAGGGTTAAGGGATAGGATTAGGGTTAAGTGTTGGGCTTAGTGTTAGGGCTTAGTGTTAGGGTTATCATTAAGGATTAGGTTAAGGTTAGGGTCAGTGTTAAGATTTAGGGTGAGCGTTAACGGTTAGGGTAAAGGTTAAACGTTAGGGTTAGGGATTAGTGATTAGGGTTTTTGGTTAGTGTTAGGGTTAGCGGTTAGGAGTTAGTGTTTTATGAAGGGGTATTGTTAGAATTAGGATTGGGGTTAGAGTTAGGGTGAGGTATAGGGGTTAGGATTAGGGGTTAGTTTTAGGTTAAAGGATAGGATTAGGGTTACGGGTTGGGCTTAGGTTTAGGGTTAAAGTTTACTGCTAGGGTTAGGGATAGGGTTCAGGGTTAGCTTTAGGGGTTCTGCTTAGGGTTAGGTGTCAGGTTAGTGTCAGGGTTAGGTCTAGTCGTGAGGGTAAGGTTTAGGGTTAGCTTTAAGAGCTAGGGTTAGGTTTAATGGTTAGGATTAGGATTAGGGTTAAGGGTTAGGGTAAGGCTTAGGGGTTAGGGTGAAGGGTTAGGGTCAAGGGTTAGGGTTTTTGTTAGGCATAGCGTTGGGGTGAGAAGTAAGGGTTACTGTCAGTGTTAGGGTTGTAGGTAGGGTTCCGGTTAGGGTTAGCAGTTTAGAATTAGGGTTAGGGTTTAGGTGTCACAGTGATGACTAGGAGATAGGGTTAGAATTATGGGATAGGGGTTGTTCTCAGGAAATGGGTTATCCATTAACGTTAGGATAAGAGGTTAAAGTTAGGCGCACGGAGAGGTTTATGTGTTAAGGGGAGAAATAGGAACAGGGTTGGGTGTTATGTTCAGGGTTAGGGTTATCTGTTAAAGGTATTGTTTATGCTTAGCGCATGGGCCCTGTCGGCATTAGGCGGGCGGGGGGAGTTTAGGGGTTTGGGATTGTACCCGGGAACCCACTCTATCATACTCTGGGTATGGGCCCGTGGATTTCATGCAGGACACAGTGGTAGAGCCTCCTTTCACGCATGGCATGGGAGGATTGCAGGCTTTCTAAACTCTAAGAAAGCAAGAAGTCTGAGAATTAGATTTAGGGTTAGGATTATGGTTAGGGTTAAGGATGAAGTTTAGTGTTAGGGTGAGGGCTTACGGATAGGGATTAGGGTTAGGGTTAAATGTTACTCTTAGGTTTAACGGTTACACTTTGTTTTAGGGTTTAGGTTTACGGTTAGGATTAAGATGAGGGGTTAGAGTTTGGTACAGGGTTAGGGTTAAGTGTTAGGTTTAGGGTTGAAGGTTAGGATTAGGGTTAGGATTAAAGGTTAGCGTGAGAGTTAACGCTTAGTGTTAAGGTTAAGAGTTAGGGTTTAGGGTTAGGGTTAGGGTTAGTTTTAGGGTTAGAGTTATGTGCTATGGTTTGTGTTAGAGGATAGGGTTAGGTTTACTGGTCATGGTTAGGGTTACGTTTAGGGGTTAGCATTAGGGTTAGGGCTAGGGTTAGGGTTAAGGGATAGGATTAGGGTTAAGTGTTGGGCTTAGGGTTAGGGTTTAGTGTTAGGGTTATCATTAAGGATTAGGGTTAGGGTCAGGGTTAAATGCTTGGGTGTGGGTAATGTTTAGGGTCAGGGTTTAGGTTGACGGATAGGGTTAGTGTTAAGGGTTACGGGTAGGTTTAGGGTTCAGGGTTAGTGTTAGCATTAGGGCTTAAGGTTAGGATTAGGCGGTAGGTTAGATTTAGGGTTAGATCTAGGCGTTAGGGTAAGGGCTAGTGTTAGGGTTAAGAGATAGGGTTAGGTTTAATGCTTAGGATTAGGGTTAGGGTTTGGGGTTAAAGTAAGTGTTAGGGGTTAGGTTTAAGGATCCAAGGTTAGGGTTATTCTTAGCTGTAGTGTTAGGGTTAGGGATAAGGGATCCCATTAGCATTAAGGGTCTTCCTTACTGTAGGGTTAAGGGTTAGGCTTAGAGTTAAAGGTTAAGGTTAGGGTCAGGGTTAAGATTTAGGGGGAGAGTTAATGGTTAGGGTAAAGGTTAAGCATTAGGGTTAGGGATTAGTGACTAGGGTTTTTGGTTATTGTTAGGGTTAGCGGTTAGGAGTTAGTGTTTTATGAAGGGGTATGGTTAGATTTAGGATTGGGGTTAGAGTTAGGGTGAGGTATAGGGGTTAGGTTTAGGGGTTAGTTTTAGGGTAAAAGGATAGGATTAGGGTTACGGGTTGGGCTTAGGTTTAGGGTTAAAGTTTACTGCTGTGGTTAGGGATAGGGTTCAGGGTTATCTTTAGGGGTTCTGGTTAGGTTTAGGTGTTAGGTTAGTGTCAGGGTTAGGTCTAGTCATGAGGGTAAGTTTTAGGGTTAGCTTTAAGAGCTAGGGTTATGTTTAATGGTTAGGATTAGGATTAGGGTTAAGGGTTAGGGTTAGCATTAAGGATTAGGGTTAGAGTCAGGGTTAAATGCTTGGGTGCGGGTAATGGTTAGGGTCAGGGTTAAGATTCACGGATAGGGTTAGTGTTAAGAGTTACGGGTAGGTTTAGGGTTCAGGGTTAGTGTTAGCATTAGGGCTTAAGGTTAGGATTAGGCGGTGGGTTACATTTAGGGTTAGATCTAGGCGTTAGGGTAAGGGCTAGCGTTAGGGTTAAGAGATAGGGTTAGGTTTAATGCTTAGGATTAGGGTTAGGGTTTGGGGTTAAAGTAAGTGTTAGGGGTTAGGTTTAAGGATCCAAGGATAGGGTTATTATTAGCTGTAGTGTTAGGGTTAGGGATAAGGGATCCCATTAGCATTAAGGGTCTTCCTTACTGTAGGGTTAAGGGTTAGGCTTAGAGTTAAAGGTTAAGGTTAGGGTCAGTGTTAAGATTTAGGGTGAGGGTTAACGGTTAGGGTAAAGGTTAAGCGTTAGGGTTAGGGATTAGTGATTAGGGTTTTTGGTTAGTGTTAGGGTTAGCGGTTAGGAGTTAGTGTTTTATGAAGGGGTATGGTTAGAATTAGGATTGGGGTTAGAGTTAGGGTGAGGTATAGGGGTTAGGTTTAGGGGTTAGTTTTAGGGTAAAAGGATAGGATTAGGGTTACGGGTTGGGCTTAGGTTTAGGGTTAAAGTTTACTGCTAGGGTTAGGGATAGGGTTCAGGGTTAGCTTTAGGGGTTCTGGTTAGGGTTAGGTGTTAGGTTAGTGTCAGGGTTAGGTCTAGTCGTGAGGGTAAGGTTTAGGGTTAGCTTTAAGAGCTAGGGTTAGGTTTAATGGTTAGGATTAGGATTAGGGTTAATTGTTAGGGTAAGGCTTAGGGGTTAGGGTGAAGGGTTAGGGTCAAGGGTTAGGGTTTTTGTTAGGCATAGCGTTGGGGTTAGAAGTAAGGGTTACTGTCAGTGTTAGGGTTGTAGGTAGGGTTACGGTTAGGGTTAGCGGTTTAGAATTAGGGTTAGGGATTAGGTGTCACAGTGATGACTAGGAGATAGGGTTAGAATTATGGGATAGGGGTTGTTCTCAGGAAATGGGTTATGCATTAACATTAGGATAAGAGGTTAAAGTTAGGCGCACGGTGAGGTTTACGTGTTAAGGGGAGAAATAGGAACAGGGTTGGGTGTTATGTTCAGGGTTAGGGTTATCTGTTAAAGGTATTGTTTATGCTTAGCGCACGGGCCCTGTCTGCATTAGGCGGGCGGGGGGAGTTTAGGGGGCTGGGATTGTACCCGGGAACCCACTCTATCATACTCTGGGTATGGGCCCATGGGTTTCATGCAGGACACAGTGGTAGAGCCTCCTTTCACGCATGGCATGGGAGGATTGCAGGCTTTCTAAACTCTAAGAAAGCAAGAAGTCTGAGAATTAGATTTAGGGTTAGGATTATGGTTAGGGTTAAGGATGAAGTTTAGTGTTAGGGTGAGTGCTTAGGGTTAGGGATTAGCGTTAGGGTTAAAGGTTACTCTTAGGTTTAACGGTTACACTTTGGTTTAGGGTTGAGGTTTACGGTGAGGGTTAAGATGAGGGATTAGGATTTGGTACAGGGTTAGGGTTAAGTGTTAGGTTTAGGGTTGAAGATTAGAATTAGGGTTAGGATTAAAGGTTAGCGTGAGATTTAACGCTTAGGGTTAATGTTAAGAATTTGGGTTTAGGGTTAGGGTTAGGGTTAGTTTTAGGGTTAGAGTTATGTGCTATGGTTTGTGTTAGACGTTAGGGTTAGGTTTACTGGTCACGGTTAGGGTTACGTTTAGGGGTTAGCATTAGTTTTAGGGTTAGGGTTAAGGGATAGGATTAGGGTTAAGTGTTGGGCTTAGTGTTAGGGCTGAGTGTTAGGGTCATCATTAAGGATTAGTTTAAGGTTAGGGTCAGTGTTAAGATTTAGGGTGAGGGTTAACGGTTAGGGTAAAGGTTAAGCGTTAGGGTTAGGGATTAGTGATTAGGGTTTTTGGTTAGTGTTAGGGTTATCGGTTAGGAGTTAGTGTTTTATGAAGGGGTATGGTTAGAATTAGGATTGGGGTTAGAGTTAGGGTGAGGTATAGGGGTTAGGTTTAGCGGTTAGTTTTAGGGTAAAAGGATAGGATTAGTGTTACGGGTTGGGCTTAGGTTTAGGCTTAAAGTTTACTGCTAGGGTTAGGGATAGGGTTCAGGGTTAGCTTTAGGGGTTCTGGTTAGGGTTAGGTGTTAGGTTAGTGTCAGGGTTAGGTCTAGTCGTGAGGGTAAGGTTTAGGGTTAGCTTTAAGAGCTAGGGTTAGGTTTAACGGTTAAGATTAGGATTAGGGTTAAGGGTTAGGGTAAGGCTTAGGGGTTAGGGTGAAGGGTTAGGGTCAAGGGTTAGGGTTTTTGTTAGGCATAGCGTTGGGGTTAGAAGTAAGGGTTACTGTCAGTGTTAGGGTTGTAGGTAGGGTTACGGTTAGGGTTAGTGGTTTTGAATTAGGTGTCACAGTGATGACTAGGAGATAGGGTTAGAATTATGGGATAGGGGTTGTTCTCAGGAAATGGGTTATGCATTAACGTTAGGATAAGAGGTTAAAGTTAGGCGCACGGTGAGGTTTACGTGTTAAGGGGAGAAATAGGAACAGGGTTGGGTGTTATGTTCTGCGTTAGGGTTATCTGTTAAAGGTATTGTTTATGCTTAGCGCACGGGCCCTGTCTGCATTAGGCGAGCGGGGGGAGTTTAGGGGGCTGGGATTGTACCCGGGAACCCACTCTATCATTCTCTGGGTATGGGCCCATGGGTTTCATGCAGGACACAGTGGTAGAGCCTCCTTTCATGCATGGCATGGGAGGATTGCAGGCTTTCTAAACTCTAAGAAAGCAAGCGAAGATGGCGGAGTGGCGGTGACTGCTCGAATCTGCGCCCCGGCGAGGATCCGTGGATCCGGACCTGCCACAACGCTAGAGGACCGCTCCCACACAGGAACAGCGGTGTGAATCCACGGAGAATCAGCGTGGGACAAACAGAGCAAGTGAGGTCTGAGGTGAACAGAAATTAAGATCGCGGAACTCTGCGGAAGGCGCGGAACAGACAGTAGCCAGCAGAGCGCAGGCGGCTGCGCCCGCCCCCAGGTGGGGCAGGGGCAGTCTTTAGGAAAAGCGGCTTGCGCTCCTCACTGACCTCCACCCCCAATTGCTTGGAGACCCCCTCGCAAGCCAGAGCAGAATCACCGAGCGAGACGTAGGGCATTGCAGACAGGAGGCTTTTTCGGGAGAATAGCTTGGAACGTGGGAAGTCTCGGCTGAGACAGTCCTTGGCGAGAAGGGACGGACCTGTGCCGGGGGGAGGGGCACGAACAATCCCCGATCAGCGAATTGCGCTGTACCTCTGCGCTACTTTTGTCGGTGTTTCTTCAGCCGGTGGCCCCCGGCGGCTTTGCCCACCAAACACCCCGGCAGCGGCGGTCCCTGGTCTCTGCCTGCCGGGGAGCCGGTCCCCCTCCGACCCCGGAGCGCTGCGGGCGCCATCTTGAAAGCAAAGGCGGAACCGCTCGGGAGCCATAAGGTGCCCAGCGGCTCTCTCTCCCCGGCGCCCCCCGCTGGTTTCTGGGCCCGCGCCATCTCCGCCGGCCGCACTCGGCGTGAAGGGGCGGAGCTGCGCTAAGACGTAAAATAAACATTGAGTTGCCGCTCCGGAATCAACGGAGCGGGCGTGAAGGGGCGGAGCTGCACTAAGGCGCAAAAACACAATCATTGAGCTGCTGAACTATATACTTCAGAATTGTGTATCCCTTCGTTTAGTGATGCGCTGTAGTGCTGTGTAGCTCTGTTTTTGTTCTTTTGTGTTTGTGTTTTCGCTGTTTCTGGGTTAGGTCTCTTTGTGTTATTTGTTAGTTTGGTTTTTGTTTTTCCTTTGTTTTGTTTTGTTTTATTTTGCTTCTTTTTTTTTTTTGTTGTTGTTGTTTTGTTTTTTCTTTTCTCTTTCCTTTTTTTCCCTCTTCTCTTCTCCTTTTCTTTTCTCTTTCTTTTTCTTCTCCTTCTGTTCTTTCTTTTCACTTCCTTTTTTTTTTCTTTTTTTCTTTTTTTCTTTTCTTTTCTTTTTTCTTTTTCCTTATTTCTTCTCTCTTTTTGCCTTCTAATTGGGAACCCACGGTGAGCTTGGGAACGGGCCAGGCCCCTGGCTCTGGTACATACCGGAACCTGAGTAGTCACTCCCAACGCCGGCGATCTGCGGGCGTGCAATAGCCATCTTGGGGCCCACAGCCAAGTCACTGCGGAGCAATAGGGTGCCAAGAGGCTCCTTGGACGGCCCCCTCCCCTGGTCCACAGACCTTATATAGGGTCCCCACCCACGTCTAAACATTGACTACTTCTCCAGAAGTGAGAGTGTGGAGCCTGGTCCCTGGGGACATTGGGCCAAGGCAGACTTTTGCCTGTGGGAGTTGCGGCAAATGGGGCGCTGAGCGAGGGAGGGCACCATCCACTCCCCACAGCTAGTATCTTTCCTGCAGATAGAGACAGAAACCACCCCTATAGAGGAAGAACCAAAGGGAAACAAACAAACAAAGAGAATTTTGGTCCACTACTAGTGTGGACCCTACCTGCCCTCTGAAAGACTACAACACAGTGTCCTAACTCACCAAAGCAGTCTTGGATCACTCCAATCCTCTAGGAATGGACCCATCAGAAGCAGTCCCCCAACTGAAATAGAAAAATTTCTAAACAATTCACAACAGTCTTCCCCTCTTGCCAAAGGAAGCAATATACCTAGACTGCTCCACAGCCTAAGAATAGAGCACAGAGAGTGCTGTTAACCAGACTAAATCTATAAGTAAAGATCCAACGATCAATCTAGATGGGAAGGGCCCAGCGAAAAAACACAGGAAGCACAAAGAATCAAACAGAAAGCTCACCCCCAAAGAGAAATACCGGCTCTCAACCATTTGACACAAACCAGACTCAAAACACCAACATGTCACAGGAAGAATTCCAATTATGGATCATAAACAAGCTGAATAATATACAAGAATCAATGGACAGACAACACAAGGAAAATGCAAAAAAAATACAGGATTTGGAGGAAAAATTCACTAAAGAAATTGAAATATTGAAGAAAAACCAAACTGAACTCCTAGAAATGAAGAATTCACTCAGAGAGCTACAAAACACTGTGGAAAGTCTCAAAAGCAGGGTAGATCAAACAGAGGAAAGAATCTCAGAAATTGAAGACAACTCCTTCCAACTAAATAAGTCAGTCACAGAGATAGATCAAAAAAGTAAGAGAAATGATCTGAGTCTTCAAGAAATGTGGGATTATGTGAAGAAACCTAACTTGAGAGTTATTGGCATTCCTGAGGGCGAAGAAGATAATAAGCAAGGGTTGGACAAGCTATTTGAAGACATAATCGAGGAAAATTTTCCAGGCCTTGCCAATACTCTAGACATACAGATTCAAGAAGCTCAAAGGACCCCTGGGAGATTCATAGCAAATAGGAAAACACCACGCCACGTAGTCATCAGGCTGACCAAAATATCCACTAAAGAGTCCCTTCTCCGAGCTGTAAGGAGAAAGAAACAGGTAACTTACAAAGGAAAACCCATCAGAATTACGCCAGATTTCTCAGCTGAAACCTTACAAGCAAGAAGAGGTTGGGGCCCCATTTTCACGCTTCTGAAACAGAATAATGCCCAGCCTAGAATCTTGTACCCAGCTAAGCTAAGTTTTCTATACGAAGGAGAAAACAAGACATTCTCAGATAAACAAAGGTTGAAGGAATTCACCAAGACAAGACCAGCCCTGCAAGAAGTACTCAAAAGAGAGTTACACACGGATCAGCACAAGAAAGATCCACGAATGTAAAACTACTCAAGAGCTAAAGATCAAATTCCAGATACCACAATGGCTCAGGAGAGAAAACATCGCAATGAAGTTCTACCCAACAAGCTGAACAAAAAACCGTCTCACTTATCAGTTTTCTCAATAAATGTGAATGGCTTGAATTCCCCGCTCAAGAGACATAGACTGTCCCAATGGATAAAAAAGCACAAGCCAAGTATCTGCTGTCTCCAAGAAACCCACCTAAAGAGCAAAGATGCATTTAGACTGAAAGTAAAAGGATGGAAATCGGTATTTCATGCAAACGGTAACGAAAAGAAAGCTGGTGTGGCAATCTTAATTTCCAATAACTTAGCTTTCAAACCAACAAAAATAATTAAAGACAAAAATGGCTACTACATACTGGTCAAGGGCACAATTCAACAAGAAGCCATGACTATACTCAATATATATGCACCCAACCTAGGTGCACCTAGATTCATAAAGCAAACCCTACTAGATCTGAACCAGATGATAGATAATAATACTGTAATAGCTGGAGACTTTAACACCCCACTGACAGTACAGGACAGATCCTCTAAACAGAAAATAAACAAAGACATAATGGACCTAAATAGAATGCTAGAACAAATGGGCATGGCTGACATCTATAGGACATTCTACCCAAAGTCCACAGAATATACATTCTTCTCATCAGCTCACAGGACATTCTCTAAGATTGACCATGTCCTAGGACATAAATCATGTCTTCAAAAATTCAAAAAAATAGAAATTATACCATGCATCTTCTCAGATCACAGCGGAATAAAAGTAACAATGATCACAAACAGAAACCCTCACTCTTACTCAAAGTCATGGAAGCTAAATAACCTTCTCCTGAATAATTATTCTATAAAAGAAGAAATCAAGATGGAAATCAAAAATTTCTTTGAATTAAATGACAATGGAGATACAACTTATCAAAATCTATGGGATGCAGCTAAAGCAGTCCTGAGAGGAAAATTCATATCCATAAATGCCTATATCAAAAAGACAGAAAACATGCAAATAGACAACCTAACGAATAGACTCAAAGAGCTGGAGAAAGAAGAACAGAACGATCCCAAACCCAGCAGAAGGCAAGAAATTACTAAGATCAAATCAGAACTAAATGAAAAGGACAACAAAGAAACTATAAGGGAAATTAATAAAACAAAAAGTTGGTTCTTTGAAAAGATAAACAAAATAGACACACCTCTGGCTAGACTAACCAAGAGCACAAAAGTAAAATCTCTAATAACCTCCATTAGGAACATGAAAGGAGAAATCACAACCGATGCTACAGAGATACAAGATATCATCTATGAATTCTACAAAAATCTTTATGCACACAAACTGGAGAACGTGGAGGAAATGGACAAATTTTTAGAAACACATAGTCTTCCCAGGCTCAACCAGGAAGAAATAGAGTACCTGAACAGACCAATATCAAGAACTGAAATCGAAACAGCAATAAAAAACCTTCCCAAAAAGAAAAGCCCTGGTCCAGATGGGTTCACACCTGAATTTTACCATACATACAAAGAAGAACTGGTGCCCATCCTACATAAACTATTCTCCAATATTGAGAAGGATGGAGTTCTCCCCAACACGTTCTACCAAGCCAATATAACATTAATACCAAAACCTGGAAAGGACACAACAAAAATAGAGAACTACAGACCAATTTCCCTCATGAATATAGATGCAAAAATTTTCAATAAAATACTAGCAAATCGAATCCAAGTACTTATCAAAAAAGTAATCCACCACGACCAAGTGGGCTTCATCCCAGAGATGCAGGGGTGGTTCAACATACGTAAATCTATCAATGTAATTCACCACATAAATAGAAGCAAAAACAAAAATCATATGATACTCTCATTAGATGCAGAAAAAGCATTTGACAAAATTCAACACCCTTTTATGATAAAAACGCTTAACAAAATAGGCATTGATGGAACCTACCTAAAAATGATACAAGCCATATATGACAAACCCACAGCCAACATCATACTGAATGGGAAAAAACTGAAAGCACTCCCACTTAGAACTGGAACCAGACAGGGCTGCCCATTGTCTCCATTACTTTTCAACATAGTATTGGAAGTCCTTGCGAGAGCTATCAGGCAAGAGAGCAGAATCAAGGGAGTCCAAATAGGGAAGGAAGAGATCAAACTCTCACTTTTTGCTGATGATATGATGTTATATCTGGAAAACCCCCAGGATTCAACCAAGAGACTCCTGGAATTGATTAACGAATACAGCAAAGTCTCAGGCTACAAAATTAATATACACAAATCAGAGGCATTTATATATGCCAATAACAGTCAATCGGAAAACCAAATTAAAGACTCAATGCCCTTCAAAATAGCAACAAAGAAAATAAAATATCTAGGTATATATCTAACTAAAGAGGTAAAGGACCTCTATAAGGAAAACTATGAAACACTGAGAAAAGAAATAGCAGAACTTGCAAATAGATGGAAAAATATACCATGCTCATGGATCGGAAGAATCAACATTGTTAAAATGTCTATACTACCCAAAGTGATCTACACATTCAATGCAATCCCTATTAAATTACCAACATCATTCTTTACAGACATAGAGAAAATAATTATACACTTTGTATGGAATCAAAGAAGACCCCGTATAGCAAAAGCAATTTTAAGCAATAAAAACAAAATGGGAGGTATTAATTTGCCAGACCTCAAACTATACTACAAGGCCGTGGTTCTTAAAACAGCCTGGTATTGGCACAAGTGCAGGGACACAGACCAGTGGAACACAACAGAAAATCCAAATATAGAACCATCCTCATATAGTCACCTAATTTTTGACAAAGCGGGAAAGAATATACTCTGGGGACAAGAATCCCTATTCAACAAATGGTGCTGGGAGAATTGGTTAGCCACTTGCAGAAGACTGAAACAGGACCCACAGCTTTCACCTCTCACAAAAATCAAATCACGGTGGATAACAGACTTAAACCTTAGGCGTGATACAATCAGAATTCTAGAAGAAAATGTAGGAAAGACTCTTACAGACATTGGCCTAGGCAAAGAATTTATGAAGAAGACCCCCAAGGCAATCACAGCTGCAACAAAAATAAATGAATGGGACATGATTAAATTAAAAAGCTTCCGCACAGCCAAAGAAACAGTCCAGAGAATAAACAGACCACCTACAGAATGGGAAAAAATTTTTGCATACTACACATCAGATAAAGGACTGATAACAAGAATCTATTTAGAACTCAGGAAAATCAGCAAGAAAAAATCAAGCAACCCTATCAAAAAGTGGGCAAAGGACATGAATAGAAATTTTTCAAAAGAAGATATAAAAATGGCTAACAAACATATGAAAAAGTGTTCAACATCTCTAATCATCAGGGAAATGCAAATCAAAACCACAATGAGATATCACTTAACCCCAGTGAGAATGGCCTTTATCAAAAAAACCCAAAACAACACATGTTGGCGTGAGTGTGGAGAGACAGGAACACTAATTCACTGCTGGTGGGACTGCAAACTAGTGCAACCCCTGTGGAAAGCATTATGGAGGTATCTTAAACAGATTCAAGTAGACCTGCCATTTGACCCAGCAATCCCATTATTGAGCATATACCCAAAGGAAAAAAGGTCATTCTGTAACAAAGGCACGTGTACCCGAATGTTTATAGCAGCACAATTCACAATAGCAAAGATGTGGAAACAACCCAAATGCCCATCAATACATGATTGGATTAGTAAACTGTGGTATATGTATACCATGGAATATTACTCAGCTATAAGGAATGATGAAGATACGACATCTCTATGGTTCTCCTGGAGAGAGTTGGAACCCATTATATTAAGTGAAGTATCCCAAGAATGGAAAACAAGCATCACATGTACTCACCAGAAAATTGGTTTCCCTGATCATCACCTAAATACAAATCTGGGAATGACACCAATTGGACATCAGACTGAGGTGGGGGGTGGGGGAGGGGATGGGGGTATGCCTACACAATGAGTGCATTGCGCACCGTTTGGGGAGTGGTAACACTTGAAGGTGCTGACTCGGAAAAGGGGGGGTGGGGAAAAAATATGAAACTACTGTTTTTAACTTGCACTGTTCACTTAATAATTTATCATGAATATTTCCCATATTATTTCATATTATTGTACAAGAAATAATGTATACATTATGAGGACATACTGTATATAACAAGATATACTGTTAGACTCTTTGATTCTGTAAAATTAAATTGAAAAAAAAAAAAAAAAAAAGAAAGCAAGAAGTCTGAGAATTAGATTTAGGGTTAGGATTCTGGTTAGGGTTAAGGATGAAGTTTAGTGTTAGGGTGAGGGCTTAGGGTTAGGGATCACGGTTAGGGTTAAAGGTTACTCTTAGGTTTAACGGTTACACTTTGGTTTAGGGTTGAGGTTTACGGTTAGGGTTAAGATGAGGGGTTAGGGTTTGGTACAGGGTTAGGGTTAAGTGTTAGGTTTAGGGTTGAAGATTAGGATTAGGGTTAGGATTAAAGGTTAGCGTGAGAGTTAACGCTTAGGGTTAAGGTTAAGAGTTAGGGTTTAGGGTTAGGGTTAGGGTTAGGGTTAGTTTTAGGGTTAGAGTTATGTGCTATGGTTTGTGTTAGAGGTTAGGGTTAGGTTTACTGGTCACGGTTAGGGTTACGTTTAGGGGGTAGCATTAGGGTTAGGGTTAGGGTTAAGGGATAGGATTAGGGTTAAGTGTTGGGCTTAGGGTTAGGGTTTAGTGTTAAGGTTAGCATTAAGGATTAGGGTTAGGGTCAGGGTTAAATGCTTGGGTGCGGGTAATGGTTAGGGTCAGGGTTAAGGTTCACGGATAGGGTTAGTGTTAAGGGTTACGGGTAGGTTGAGGGTTCAGGGTTAGTGTTAGCATTAGGGCTTAAGGTTAGGATTAGGCGGTAGGTTAGATTTAGTGTTAGATCTAGGCGTTAGGGTAAGGGCTAGCGTTAGGGTTAAGAGATAGGGTTAGGTTTAATGCTTAGGATTAGGGTTAGGGTTTGGGGTTAAAGTAAGTGTTAGGGGTTAGGTTTAAGGATCCAAGGTTAGGGTTATTTTTAGCTGTAGTGTTAGGGTTAGGGATAAGGGATCCCATTACCATTAAGGGTCTTCCTTACTGTAGGGTTAAGGGTTAGGCTTAGAGTTAAAGGTTAAGGTTAAGGTCAGTGTTAAGATTTAGGGTGAGGGTTAACGGTTAGGGTAAAGGTTAAGCGTTAGGGTTAGGGATTAGTGATTAGGGTTTTTGGTTAGTGTTAGGGTTAGCGGTTAGGAGTTAGTGTTTTATGAAGGGGTATGGTTAGAATTAGGATTAGGGTTAGAGTTAGAGTGAGGTATAGGGGTTAGGCTTAGGGGTTAGTTTTAGGGTAAAAGGATAGGATTAGGGTTACGGGTTGGGCTTAAGTTTAGGGTTAAAGTTTACTGCTGGGGTTAGGTATAGGGTTCAGGGTTAGCTTTAGGGGCTCTGGTTAGGGTTAGGTGTTAGGTTAGTGTCAGGGTTAGGTCTAGTCGTGAGGGTAAGGTTTAGGGTTAGCTTTAAGAGCTAGGGTTATGTTTAATGGTTAGGATTAGGATTAGGTTTAAGGGTTAGGGTAAGGCTTAGGGGTTAGGGTGAAGGGTTAGGGTCAAGGATTAGGGTTTTTGTTAGGCATAGCGTTGGGGTTAGAAGTAAGGGTTACTGTCAGTGTTAGGGTTGGAGGTAGGGTTACGGTTAGGGTTAGCGGTTTAGAATTAGGGTTAGGGATTAGGTGTCACAGTGATGACTAGGAGATAGGGTTAGAATTATGGGATAGGGGTTGTTCTCAGGAAATGGGTTATGCATTAACGTTAGGATAAGAGGTTAAAGTTAGGCGCACGGTGAGGTTTACGTGTTAAGGGGAGAAATAGGAACAGGGTTGGGTGTTATGTTCAGGGTTAGGGTTATCTGTTAAAGGTATTGTTTATGCTTAGCACACGGGCCCTGTCTGCATTAGGCGGGCGGGGGGAGTTTAGGGGGCTGGGATTGTACCCGGGAACCCACTCTATCATACTCTGGGTATGGGCCCATGGGTTTCATGCAGGACACAGTGGTAGAGCCTCCTTTCACGCATGGCATGGGAGGATTGCAGGCTTTCTAACACGCATGGCATGGGAGGATTGCAGGCTTTCTAAACTCTAAGAAAGCAAGAAGTCTGAGAATTAGATTTAGGGTTAGGATTATGGTTAGGGTTAAGGATGAAGTTTAGTGTTAGGGTGAGGGCTTAGGGTTAAGGATTAGGGTTAGGGTTAAAGGTTACTCTTAGGTTTAACGGTTACACTTTGGTTTAGGGTTGAGGTTTACGGTTAGGGTTAAGATGAGGGGTTAGGGTTTGGTACAGGGTTAGGGTTAAGTGTTTGGTTTAGGGTTGAAGATTAGGATTAGGGTTAGGAATAAAGGTTAGCGTGAGAGTTAGCGCTTATGGTTAAGGTTAAGATTTAGGGGTTAGGGTTAGGGTTAGGGTTAGTTTTAGGTTTAGAGTTATGTGCTATGGTTTGTGTTAGAGGTTAGGGTTAGGGTTACTGGTCACGGTTAGGGTTACGTTTAGGGGTTAGCATTAGGGTTAGGGTTAGGGTTAAGGGATAGGATTAGGGTTAAGTGTTGGGCTTAGGGTTAGGGTTTAGTGTTAATGTTATCATTAAGGATTAGTGTTAGGGTCAGGGTTAAATGCTTGGGTGCGGGTAATGGTTAGGGTCAGGGTTAAGGTTCACGGATAGGGTTAGTGTTAAGGGTTACGGGTAGGTTGAGGGTTCAGGGTTAGTGTTAGCATTAGTGCTTAAGGTTAGGATTAGGCGGTAGGTTAGATTTAGGTTTAGATCTAGGCGTTAGGGTAAGGGCTAGCATTAGGGTTAAGAGATAGGGTTAGGTTTAATGCTTAGGATTAGGGTTAGGTTTTGGGGTTAAAGTAAGTGTTAGGGGTTAGGTTTAAGGATCCAAGGTTAGGGTTATTTTTAGCTGTAGTGTTAGGGTTAGGGATAAGGGATCCCATTAGCATTAAGGGTCTTCCTTCCTGTAGGGTTAAGGGTTAGGCTTAGAGTTAAAGGTTAAGGTTAGGGTCAGTGTTAAGATTTAGGGTGAGGGTTAACGGTCAGGGTAAAGTTTAAGCGTTAGGGTTAGGGATTAGTGATTAGGGTTTTTGGTTAGTGTTAGGGTTAGCGGTTAGGAGTTAGTTTTTTATGAAGGGGTACGGTTAGAATTAGGATTGGGGTTACAGTTAGGGTGAGGTATAGGGGTTAGGTTTAGGGGTTAGTTTTAGGGTAAAAGGATAGGATTAGGGTTACGGGTTGGGCTTAGGTGTAGGGTTAAAGTTTACTGCTAGGGTTAGGGATAGGGTTCAGGGTTAGCTTTAGGGGTTCTGGTTAGGGTTAGGTGTTAGGTTAGTGTCAGGGTTAGGTCTAGTCGTGAGGGTAAGGTTTAGGGTTAGCTTTAAGAGCTAGGGTTAGGTTTAATGGTTAGGATTAGGATTAGGGTTAAGGGTTAGGGTAAGGCTTAGGGGTTAGGGTGAAGGGTTAGGGTCAAGGGTTAGGGTTTTTGTTAGGCATAGCGTTGGGTTTAGAAGTAAGGGTTACTGTCAGTGTTAGGGTTGTAGGTAGTCTTACGGTTAGGGTTAGCGGTTTAGAATTAGGGTTAGGGATTAGGTGTCACAGTGATGACTAGGAGATAGGGTTAGAATTATGGGATAGGGGTTGTTCTCAGGAAATGGGTTATGCATTAACGTTAGGATAAGAGGTTAAAGTTAGGCGCATGGTGAGGTTTACGTGTTAAGGGGAGAAATAGGAACAGGGTTGGGTGTTATGTTCAGGGTTAGGGTTATCTGTTAAAGGTATTGTTTATGCTTAGCGCACGGGCCCTGTCTGCATTAGGCGGGCGGGGGGAGTTTAGGGGGCTGAGATTGTACCCGGGAACCCACTCTATCATACTCTGGGTATGGGCCCGTGGGTTTCATGCAGGACACAGTGGTAGAGCCTCCTTTCACGCATGGCATGGGAGGATTGCAGGCTTTCTAAACTCTAAGAAAGCAAGAAGTCTGAGAATGAGATTTAGGGTTAGGATTATGGTTAGGGTTAAGGATGAAGTTTAGTGTTAGGGTGAGGGCTTAGATTTAAGGATTAGGGTTAGGGTTAAAGGTTACTCTTAGGTTTAACGGTCACACTTTGGTTTAGGGTTGAGGTTTACGGTTAGGGTTAAGATGAGGGGTTAGGGTTTGGTACAGGGTTAGGGTTAAGTGTTAGGTTTAGGGTTGAAGATTAGGATTAGGGTTAGGATTAAAGGTTAGCGTGAGAGTTAACGCTTAGGGTTAAGGTTAAGTGTTAGGGTTTAAGGTTAGGTTTAGGGTTAGGGTTAGTTTTAGGGTTAGAGTTATGTGCTATGGTTTGTGTTAGAGGTTAGGGTTAGGTTTACTGGTCACGGTTAGGGTTACGTTTAGGGGGTAGCGTTAGGGTTAGGGTTAGAGTTAAGGGATAGGATTAGGGTTAAGTGTTGGGCTTAGGGTTAGGGTTTAGTGTTAGGTTTATCATTAAGGATTAGGGTTAGAATCAGGGTTAAATGCTTGGGTGCGGGTAATGGTTAGGGTCAGGGTTAAGGTTCACGGATAGGGTTAGTGTTAAGGGTTACGGGTAGGTTGAGGGTTCAGGGTTAGTGTTAGCATTAGTGCTTAAGGTTAGGATTAGGCGGTAGGTTAGATTTAGGTTTAGATCTAGGCGTTAGGGTAAGGGCTAGCATTAGGGTTAAGAGATAGGGTTAGGTTTAATGCTTAGGATTAGGGTTAGGTTTTGGGGTTAAAGTAAGTGTTAGGGGTTAGGTTTAAGGATCCAAGGTTAGGGTTATTTTTAGCTGTAGTGTTAGTGTTAGGGATAAGGGATCCCATTAGCATTAAGGGTCTTCCTTACTGTAGGGTTAAGGGTTAGGCTTAGAGTTAAAGGTTAAGGTTAGGGTCAGTGTTAAGATTTAGGGTGAGGGTTAACGGTCAGGGTAAAGGTTAAGCGTTAGGGTTAGGGATTAGTGATTAGGGTTTTTGGTTAGTGTTAGGGTTAGCGGTTAGGAGTTAGTTTTTTATCAAGGGGTACGGTTAGAATTAGGATTGGGGTTAGAGTTAGGGTGAGGTATAGGGGTTAGGTTTAGGGGTTAGTTTTAGGGTAAAAGGATAGGATTAGGGTTACGGGTTGGGCTTAGGTTTAGGGTTAAAGTTTACTGCTAGGGTTAGGGATAGGGTTCAGGGTTAGCTTTAGGGGTTCTGGTTAGGGTTAGGTGTTAGGTTAATGTCAGGGTTAGGTCTAGTCGTGAGGGTAAGGTTTAGGGTTAGCTTTAAGAGCTAGGGTTAGGTTTAATGGTTAGGATTAGGATTAGGGTTAAGGGTTAGGGTAAGGCTTAGGGGTTAGGCTGAAGGGTTAGGGTCAAGGGTTAGGGTTTTTGTTAGGCATAGCGTTGGGGTTAGAAGTAAGGGTTACTGTCAGTGTTAGGGTTGTAGGTAGGGTTACGGTTAGGGTTAGTGGTTTAGAATTAGGGTTAGGGATTAGGTGTCACAGTGATGACTAGGAGATAGGGTTAGAATTATGGGATAGGGGTTGTTCTCAGGAAATGGGTTATGCATTAACGTTAGGATAAGAGGTTAAAGTTAGGCGCACGGTGAGGTTTACGTGTTAAGGGGAGAAATAGGAACAGGGTTGGGTGTTATGTTCAGGGTTAGGGTTATCTGTTAAAGGTATTGTTTATGCTTAGCACACGGGCCCTGTCTGCATTAGGCGGGCGGGGGGAGTTTAGGGGGCTGGGATTGTACCCGGGAACCCACTCTATCATACTCTGGGTATGGGCCCGTGGGTTTCTTGCAGGACACAGTGGTAGAGCCTCCTTTCACGCATGGCATGGGAGGATTGCAGGCTTTCTAAACTCTAAGAAAGCAAGAAGTCTGAGAATTAGATTTAGGGTTAGGATTCTGGTTAGGGTTAAGGATGAAGTTTAGTGTTAGGGTGAGGGCTTAGGGTTAAGGATTAGGGTTAGGGTTAAAGGTTACTCTTAGGTTTAACGGTTACACTTTGGTTTAGGGTTGAGGTTTACGGTTAGGGTTAAGATGAGGGGTTAGGGTTTGGTACAGGGTTAGGGTTAAGTGTTAGGTTTAGGGTTGAAGATTAGGATTAGGGTTAGGATTAAAGGTTAGCGTGAGAGTTAGCGCTTATTGTTAAGGTTAAGATTTAGGGGTTAGGGTTAGGGTTAGGGTTAGTTTTAGGTTTAGAGTTATGTGCTATGGTTTGTGTTAGAGGTTAGGGTTAGGGTTACTGGTCACGGTTAGGGTTACGTTTAGGGGTTAGCATTAGGGTTAGGGTTAGGGTTAAGGGATAGGATTAGGGTTAAGTGTTAGGCTTAGGGTTAGGGTTTAGTGTTAAGGTTAGCATTAAGGATTAGTGTTAGGGTCAGGGTTAAATTCTTGGGTGCGGGTAATGGTTAGGGTCACGGTTAAGGTTCACGGATAGGGTTAGTGTTAAGGGTTACGGGTAGGTTGAGGGTTCAGGGTTAGTGTTAGCATTAGGGCTTAAGGTTAGGATTAGGCGGTAGGTTAGATTTAGGGTTAGATCTAGGCGTTAGGGTAAGGGCTAGCATTAGGGTTAAGAGATAGGGTTAGGTTTAATGCTTAGGATTAGGGTTAGGTTTTGGGGTTAAAGTAAGTGTTAGGGGTTAGGTTTAAGGATCCAAGGTTAGGGTTATTTTTAGCTGTAGTGTTAGGGTTAGGGATAAGGGATCCCATTAGCATTAAGGGTCTTCCTTACTGTAGGGTTAAGGGTTAGGCTTAGAGTTAAAGGTTAAGGTTAGGGTCAGTGTTAAGATTTAGGGTGAGGGTTAACGGTCAGGGTAAAGGTTAAGCGTTAGGGTTAGGGATTTGTGATTAGGGTTTTTGGTTAGTGTTAGGGTTAGCGGTTAGGAGTTAGTTTTTTATGAAGGGGTACGGTTAGAATTAGGATTGGGGTTACAGTTAGGGTGAGGTATAGGGGTTAGGTTTAGGGGTTAGTTTTAGGGTAAAAGGATAGGATTAGGGTTACGGGTTGGGCTTAGGTGTAGGGTTAAAGTTTACTGCTAGGGTTAGGGATAGGGTTCAGGGTTAGCTTTAGGGGTTCTGGTTAGGGTTAGGTGTTAGGTTAGTGTCAGGGTTAGGTCTAGTCGTGTGGGTAAGGTATAGGGTTAGCTTTAAGAGCTAGGGTTAGGTTTAATGGTTAGGATTAGGATTAGGGTTAAGGGTTAGGCTAAGGCTTAGGGGTTAGGGTGAAGGGTTAGGGTGAAGGGTTAGGGTTTTTGTGAGGCATAGCGTTGGGGTTAGAAGTAAGGGTTACTGTCAGTGTTAGGGTTGTAGGTAGGGTTACGGTTAGGGTTAGCGGTTTAGAATTAGGGTTAGGGATTAGGTGTCACAGTGATGACTAGGAGATAGGGTTAGAATTATGGGATAGGGGTTGTTCTCAGGAAATGGGTTATGCATTAACGTTAGGATAAGAGGTTAAAGTTAGGCGCATGGTGAGGTTTACGTGTTAAGGGGAGAAATAGGAACAGGGTTGGGTGTTATGTTCAGGGTTAGGGTTATCTGTTAAAGGTATTGTTTATGCTTAGCACACGGGCCCTGTCTGCACTAGGCGGGCGGGGGGAGTTTAGGGGGCTGGGATTGTACCCGGGAACCCACTCTATCATACTCTGGGTATGGGCCCGTGGGTTTCATGCAGGACACAGTGGTAGAGCCTCCTTTCACGCATGGCATGGGAGGATTGCAGGCTTTCTAAACTCTAAGAAAGCAAGAAGTCTGAGAATGAGATTTAGGGTTAGGATTATGGTTAGGGTTAAGGATGAAGTTTTGTGTTAGGGTGAGGGCTTAGATTTAAGGATTAGGGTTAGGGTTAAAGGTTACTCTTAGGATTAACGGTCACACTTTGGTTTAGGGTTGAGGTTTACGGTTAGGGTTAAGATGAGGGGTTAGGGTTTGGTACAGGGTTAGGGTTAAGTGTTAGGTTTAGGGTGGAAGATTAGGATTAGGGTTAGGATTAAAGGTTAGCGTGAGAGTTAACGCTTAGGGTTAAGGTTAAGTGTTAGGGTTTAAGGTTAGGTTTAGGGTTAGTGTTAGTTTTAGGGTTAGAGTTATGTGCTATGGTTTGTGTTAGAGGTTAGGGTTAGGTTTACTGGTCACGGTTAGGGTTACGTTTAGGGGGTAGCATTAGGGTTAGGGTTAGAGTTAAGGGATAGGATTAGGGTTAAGTGTTGGGCTTAGGGTTAGGGTTTAGTGTTAGGTTTATCATTAAGGATTAGGGTTAGAATCAGGGTTAAATGCTTGGGTGCGGGTAATGCTTAGGGTCAGGGTTAAGGTTCACGGATAGGGTTAGTGTTAAGGGTTACGGGTAGGTTTAGGGTTCAGGGTTAGTGTTAGCGTTAGGGCTTAAGGTTAGGATTAGGCGGTAGGTTAGATTTAGGGTTAGATCTAGGCGTTAGGGTAAGGGCTAGCGTTAGGGTTAAGAGATAGGGTTAGGTTTAATGCTTAGGATTAGGGTTAGGGTTTGGGGTTAAAGTAAGTGTTAGGGGTTAGGTTTAAGGATCCAAGGTTAGGGTTATTTTTAGCTGTAGTGTTAGGGTTAGGGATAAGGGATCCCATTAGCATTAAGGGTCTTCCTTCCTGTAGGGTTAAGGGTTAGGCTTAGAGTTAAAGGTTAAGGTTAGGGTCAGTGTTAAGATTTAGGGTGAGGGTTAACGGTTAGGGTAAAGGTTAAGCGTTAGGGTTAGGGATTAGTGATTAGGGATTTTGGTTAGTGTTAGGGTTAGCAGTTAGGAGTTAGTATTTTATGAAGGGGTATGGTTAGAATTAGGATTAGGGTTAGAGTTAGGGTGAGGTATAGGGGTTAGGTTTAGGGGTTAGTTTTAGGGTAAAAGGATAGGATTAGGGTTACGGGTTGGGCTTAGGTTTAGGGTTGAAGTTTATTGCTGGGGTTAGGGATAGGGTTCAGGGTTAGCTTTAGGGGTTCTGGTTAGGGTTAGGTGTTAGGTTAGTGTCAGGGTTAGGTCTAGTCGTGAGGGTAAGGTTTAGGGTTAGCTTTAAGAGCTAGGGTTAGGTTTAATGGTTAGGATTAGGATTAGGGTTAAGGGTTAGGGTAAGGCTAGGGGTTAGGGTGAAGGGTTAGGGTCAAGGGTTAGGGTTTTTGTTAGGCATAGCGTTGGGGTTAGAAGTAAGGGTTACTGTCAGTGTTAGGGCTGTAGGTAGGGTTACGGTTAGGGTTAGCGGTTTAGAATTAGGGTTAGGGATTAGGTGTCACAGTGATGACTAGGAGATAGGGTTAGAATTATGGGATAGGGGTTGTTCTCAGGAAATGGCTTATGCATTAACGTTAGGATAAGAGGTTAAAGTTAGGCGCACGGTGAGGTTTACGTGTTAAGGGGAGAAATAGGAACAGGGTTGGGTGTTATGTTCAGGGTTAGGGTTATCTGTTAAAGGTATTGTTTATGCTTAGCGCACGGGCCCTGTCTGCATTAGGCGGGTGGGGGGAGTTTAGGGGGCTGGGATTGTACCCGGGAACCCACTCTATCATACTCTGGGTATGGGCCCGTGGGTTTCATGCAGGACACAGTGGTAGAGCCTCCTTTCACGCATGGCATGGGAGGATTGCAGGCTTTCTAAACTCTAAGAAAGCAAGAAGTCTGAGAATTAGATTTAGGGTTAGGATTCTGGTTAGGTTTAAGGATGAAGTTTAGTGTTACGGTGAGGGCTTAGTGTTAGGGAATAGGGTTAGGGTTAAAGGTTACTCTTAGGTTTAACGGTTACACTTTGGTTTAGGGTTGAGGTTTACGGTTAGGGTTAAGATGAGGGGTTAGGGTTTGGTACAGGGTTAGGGTTAAGTGTTAGGTTTAGGGTTGAAGACTAGGATTAGGGTTAGGATTAATGGTTAGCGTGAGAGTTAACGATTAGGGTTAAGGTTATGGGTTAGGGTTTAGGGTTAGGGTTAGGGTTAGTTTTAGGGTTAGAGTTATGTGCTATGCTTTGTGTTAGAGCTTAGGGTTAGGTTTACTGGTCACGCTTAGGGTTACGTTTAGGGGTTAGCATTAGGGTTAGGGTTAGTGTTAAGGGATAGGATTAGGGTTAAGTGTTGGGCTTAGGGTTAGGGTTTAGTGTTAAGGTTAGCATTAAGGATAAGGGTTAGGGTCAGGGTTAAATGCTTGGGTGCGGGTAATGGTTAGGGTCAGGGTTAAGGTTCACGGATAGGGTTAGTGTTAAGGGTTACGGGTAGGTTTAGGGTTCAGGGTTAGTGTTAGCATTAGGGCTTAAGGTTAGGATTAGGCGGTAGGTTAGATTTAGGGTTAGATCTAGGCGTTAGGGTAAGGGCTAGCGTTAGGGTTAAGAAATAGGGTTAGGTTTAATGCTTAGGATTAGGGTTAGGGTTTGGGCTTAAAGTAAGTGTTAGGGGTTAGGTTTAAGGATCCAAGGTTAGGGTTATTTTTAGCTGTAGTGTTAGGGTTAGGGATAAGGGATCCCATTAGCATTAAGGGTCTTCCTTACTGTAGGGTTAAGGGTTAGGCTTAGAGTTAAAGGTTAAGGTTAGGGTCAGTGTTAAGATTTAGGGTGAGGGTTAACGGTTAGGGTAAAGGTTAAGCGTTAGGGTTAGGGATTAGTGATTAGGGTTTTTGGTTAGTGTTAGGGTTAGCGGTTAGGAGTTAGTGTTTTATGAAGGGGTATGGTTAGAATTAGGATTGGGATTAGAGTTAGGGTGAGGTGTAGGAGTTAGGTTTAGGGGTTACTTTTAGGGTAAAAGGATAAGATTGGGTTACGAGTTGGGCTTAGGTTTAGGGTTAAAGTTTACAGCTGGAGTTAGGGATAGGGTTCAGGGTTAGCTTTAGGGGTTCTGGTTAGGGTTAGGTGTTAGGTTAGTGTCAGGGTTAGGTCTAGTCGTGAGGGTAAGGTTTAGGGTTAGCTTTAAGAGCTAGGGTTAGGTTTAATGGTTAGGATTAGGATTAGGGTTAAGGGTTATGGTAAGGCTTAGGGGTTAGGGTGAAGGGTTAGGTTCAAGGGTTAGGGATTTTGTTAGGCATAGCGTTGGGGTTAGAAGTAAGGGTTACTGTCAGTGTTAGGGTTGTAGGTAGGGTTACGGTTAAGGTTAGCGGTTTAGAATTAGGGTTAGGGATTAGGTGTCACAGTGATGACTAGGAGATAGGTTTAGAATTATGGGATAGTGGTTGTTCTCAGGAAATGGGTTATGCATTAACGGTAGGATAAGAGGTTAAAGTTAGGCGCACGGTGAGGTTTACGTGTTAAGGGGAGAAATAGGAACAGGGTTGGGTGTTATGTTCAGGGTTAGGGTTATCTGTTAAAGGTATTGTTTATGCTTAGCGCACGGGCCCTGTCTGCATTAGGCGGGTGGGGGGAGTTTAGGGGGCTGGGATTGTACCCGGGAACCCACTCTATCATACTCTGGGTATGGGCCCGTGGGTTTCATGCAGGACACAGTGGTAGAGCCTCCTTTCACGCATGGCATGGGAGGATTGCAGGCTTTCTAAACTCTAAGAAAGCAAGAAGTCTGAGAATTAGATTTAGGGTTAGGATTCTGGTTAGGTTTAAGGATGAAGTTTAGTGTTACGGTGAGGGCTTAGTGTTAGGGAATAGGGTTAGGGTTAAAGGTTACTCTTAGGTTTAACGGTTACACTTTGGTTTAGGGTTGAGGTTTACGGTTAGGGTTAAGATGAGGGGTTAGGGTTTGGTACAGGGTTAGGGTTAAGTGTTAGGTTTAGGGTTGAAGACTAGGATTAGGGTTAGGATTAATGGTTAGCGTGAGAGTTAACGATTAGGGTTAAGGTTATGGGTTAGGGTTTAGGGTTAGGGTTAGGGTTAGTTTTAGGGTTAGAGTTATGTGCTATGCTTTGTGTTAGAGCTTAGGGTTAGGTTTACTGGTCACGCTTAGGGTTACGTTTAGGGGTTAGCATTAGGGTTAGGGTTAGTGTTAAGGGATAGGATTAGGGTTAAGTGTTGGGCTTAGGGTTAGGGTTTAGTGTTAAGGTTAGCATTAAGGATAAGGGTTAGGGTCAGGGTTAAATGCTTGGGTGCGGGTAATGGTTAGGGTCAGGGTTAAGGTTCACGGATAGGGTTAGTGTTAAGGGTTACGGGTAGGTTTAGGGTTCAGGGTTAGTGTTAGCATTAGGGCTTAAGGTTAGGATTAGGCGGTAGGTTAGATTTAGGGTTAGATCTAGGCGTTAGGGTAAGGGCTAGCGTTAGGGTTAAGAAATAGGGTTAGGTTTAATGCTTAGGATTAGGGTTAGGGTTTGGGCTTAAAGTAAGTGTTAGGGGTTAGGTTTAAGGATCCAAGGTTAGGGTTATTTTTAGCTGTAGTGTTAGGGTTAGGGATAAGGGATCCCATTAGCATTAAGGGTCTTCCTTACTGTAGGGTTAAGGGTTAGGCTTAGAGTTAAAGGTTAAGGTTAGGGTCAGTGTTAAGATTTAGGGTGAGGGTTAACGGTTAGGGTAAAGGTTAAGCGTTAGGGTTAGGGATTAGTGATTAGGGTTTTTGGTTAGTGTTAGGGTTAGCGGTTAGGAGTTAGTGTTTTATGAAGGGGTATGGTTAGAATTAGGATTGGGATTAGAGTTAGGGTGAGGTGTAGGAGTTAGGTTTAGGGGTTACTTTTAGGGTAAAAGGATAAGATTGGGTTACGAGTTGGGCTTAGGTTTAGGGTTAAAGTTTACAGCTGGAGTTAGGGATAGGGTTCAGGGTTAGCTTTAGGGGTTCTGGTTAGGGTTAGGTGTTAGGTTAGTGTCAGGGTTAGGTCTAGTCGTGAGGGTAAGGTTTAGGGTTAGCTTTAAGAGCTAGGGTTAGGTTTAATGGTTAGGATTAGGATTAGGGTTAAGGGTTATGGTAAGGCTTAGGGGTTAGGGTGAAGGGTTAGGTTCAAGGGTTAGGGATTTTGTTAGGCATAGCGTTGGGGTTAGAAGTAAGGGTTACTGTCAGTGTTAGGGTTGTAGGTAGGGTTACGGTTAAGGTTAGCGGTTTAGAATTAGGGTTAGGGATTAGGTGTCACAGTGATGACTAGGAGATAGGTTTAGAATTATGGGATAGTGGTTGTTCTCAGGAAATGGGTTATGCATTAACGGTAGGATAAGAGGTTAAAGTTAGGCGCACGGTGAGGTTTACGTGTTAAGGGGAGAAATAGGAACAGGGTTGGGTGTTATGTTCAGGGTTAGGGTTATCTGTTAAAGGTATTGTTTATGCTTAGCGCACGGGCCCTGTCTGCATTAGGCGGGCGGGGGGAGTTTAGGGGGCTGGGATTGTACCCGGGAACCCACTCTATCATACTCTGGGTATGGGCCCGTGGATTTCATGCAGGACACAGTGGTAGAGCCTCCTTTCACGCATGGCATGGGAGGATTGCAGGTTTTCTAAACTCTAAGAAAGCAAGAAGTCTGAGAATTAGATTTAGGGTTAGGATTCTGGTTAGGGTTAAGGATGAAGTTTAGTGTTAGGGTGAGGGCTTAGGGTTAGGGATTAGGGTTAGGGTTAAAGGTTACTCTTAGGTTTAACGGTTACACTTTGGTTTAGGGTTGAGGTTTACGGTTAGGGTTAAGATGAGGGGTTAGGCTTTGGTACAGGGTTAGGGTTAAGTGTTAGGTTTAGGGTTCATGATTAGGATTAGGGTTAGGATTAAAGGTTAGCGTGAGAGTTAACGCTTAGTGTTAAGGTTGAGAGTTAGGGTTTAGTGTTAGGATTAGGGTTAGTTTTAGGTTTAGAGTTATTTGCTATGGTTTGTGTTAGAGGTTAGGGTTAGGTTTAGTGGTCATGGTTAGGGTTCAGTTTAGGGGTTAGCATTAGGGTTAGTGTTAGGGTTAGGGTTAAGGGATAGGATTAGGGTTAAGTGTTGGGCTTAGGGAAAGGGTTAATGTTAAGGTTAGCATTAAGGATTACGGTTAGGGTCAGGGTTAAATGCTTGGGTGCGGGTAATGGTTAGGGTCAGGGTTAAGGTTCACGGATAGGGTTAGTGTTAAGGGTTACAGGTAGGTTTAGGGTTCAGAGTTAGTGTTAGCATTAGGGCTTAAGGTTAGGATTAGGCGGTAGGTTAGATTTAGGGTTAGATCTAGGCGTTAAGGTAAGGGCTAGTGTTAGGGTTAAGAGATAGGGTTAGGTTTAATGCTTAGGATTAGGGTTAGGGTTTGGGGTTAAAGTAAGTGTTAGGGGTTAGATTTAAGGATCCAAGGTTGGGGTTATTTTTAGCTGTAGTGTTAGGGTTAGGGATAAGGGATCCCATTAGCATTAACGGTCTTCCTTACTGTAGGGTTAAGGGTTAGGCTTAGAGTTAAAGGGTAAGGTTAGGGTCAGTGTTAAGATTTAGGGTGATGGTTAACGGCTAGGGTAAAGGTTAAGCGTTAGGGTTAGGGATTAGTGATTAGGGTTTTTGGTTAGTGTTAGGGTTAGAGGTTAGGAGTTCGTGTTTTATGAAGGGGTATGGTTAGAATTAGGATTGGGGTTAGAGTTAGGGTGAGGTATAGGGGTTAGGTTTCGGGGTTAGTTTTAGGGGAAAAGGATAGGATTAGGGTTACGGGTTGGGCTTAGGTTTAGGGTTAAAGTTTACTGCTGGGGTTAGGGATAGGGTTCAGGGTTAGCTTTAGGGGTTCTGGTTAGGGTTAGGTGTTAGGTTAGTGTCAGGGTTACGTCTAGTCGTGAGGGTAAGGTTTAGGGTTAGCTTTAAGAGCTAGGATTAGGTTTAATGGTTAGGGTTAGTTTTAGGGTTAAGGGTTAGGGTAAGGCTTAGGGGTTAGGGTGAAGGGTTGGGGTCAAGGGTTAGGGTTTTTGTTAGGCATAGCGTTGGGGTTAGAAGTAAGGGTTACTGTCAGTGTTAGGGTTGTAGGTAGGGTTATGGTTAGGGTTAGCGGTTTAGAATTAGGGTTAGGGATTAGGTGTCACAGTGATGACTAGGAGATAGGGTTAGAATTATGGGATAGGGGTTGTTCTCAGGAAATGGGTTATGCATTAACGTTAGGATAAGATGTTAAAGTTAGGCGCACGGTGAGGGTTAAGTGTTAAGGGGAGAAATAGGAACAGGGTTGGGTGTTATGTTCAGGGTTAGGGTTATCTGTTAAAGGTATTGTTTATGCTTAGCGCACGGGCCCTGTCTGCATTAGGCGGGCGGGGGGAGTTTAGGGGGCTGGGATTGTACCCGGGAACCCACTCTATCATGCTCTGGGTATGGCCCCGTGGGTTTCATGCAGGACACAGTGGTAGAGCCGCCTTTCACGCATGGCATGGGAGGATTGCAGGCTTTCTAAACTCTAAGAAAGCAAGAAGTCTGAGAATTAGATTTAGGGTTAGGATTCTGGTTAGGGTTAAGGATGAAGTTTAGTGTTAGGGTGAGGGCTTAGGGTTAGGGAATAGGGTTAGGGTTAAAGGTTACCTTTAGTTTTAACGGTTACACTTTGGTTTAGGGTTGAGGTTTACGGTTAGGGTTAAGATGAGGGGTTAGGGTTTGGTACAGGGTTAGGGTTAAGTGTTAGGTTTAGGGTTGAAGATTAGGATTAGGGTTAGTATTAAAGGTTAGCGTGAGAGTTAACGCTTAGGGTTTAGGTTAAGAGTTAGGGTTTAGGGTTAGGTTTAGGGTTAGGGTTAGGGTTAGTTTTAGGGTTAGAGTTATGTGCTATGGTTTGTGTTAGAGGTTAGTGTTAGGTTTATTGGTCGCGGTTAGGGTTACGTTTAGGGGGTATCATTAGGGTTATGGTTAGGGTTAGGGTTAATGGATAGGATTAGGGTTAAGTGTTGGGCTTAGGGTTAGAGTTTAGTGTTAAGGTTACCATTAAGGATTAGGGTTAGGGTCACGGTTAAATGCTTGGGTGCCGCTAATGTTTTGGGTCAGGGTTTAGGTTCACGGATAGTGTTAGTGTTAAGGGATACGGGTAGGTTTAGGGTTCAGGGTTAGTGTTAGCATAAGGGCTTAAGGTTAGGATTAGGCGGTAGGTTAGATTTAGGGTTAGATCTAGGTGTTAGGGTAAGGGCTAGCGTTAGGGTTAAGAGATAGGGTTAGGTTTAATGCTTAGGATTAGGGTTAGGGTTTGGGGTTAAAGTAAGTGTTAGGGGTCAGGTTTAAGGATCCAAGGTTAGGGTTATTTTTACCTGTAGTGTTAGGTTTAGGGATAAGGGATCCCATTAGCATTAAGGGTCTTCCTTACTGTAGGGATAAGGGTTAGGCTTAGAGTTAAAGGTTAAGGTTAGGGTCAGGGTTAAGATTTAGGGTGAGGGTTAACGGTTAGGGTAAAGGTTAAGCGTTAGGTTTAGGGATTAGTGATTAGGGTTTTTGGTTAGGGTTAGGGTTAGGGTTAGTGTTAGGGTTAGCGGTTAGGAGTTAGTGTTTTATGAAGGGATATGGTTAGAATTAGGATTGGGGTTAGAGTTAGGGTGAGGTATAGGGGTTAGGTTTCGGGGTTAGTTTTAGGGTAAAAAGATAGGATTAGGGTTACGGGTTGGGCTTAGGTTTAGGGTTAAAGTTTACTGCTTGAGTTAGGGATAGGGTTCAGGGTTAGCTTTAGGGGTTCTGGTTAGGGTTAGGTGTTAGGTTAGTGTCAGGGTTAGGTCTAGTCGTGAGGGTAAGGTTTAGGGTTAGCTTTAAGAGCTAGGGTTAGGTTTAATGGTTAGGATTAGGATTAGGGTTAAGGGTTAGGGTAAGGCTAGGGGTTAGGGTGAAGGGTTAGGGTCAAGGGTTAGGGTTTTTGTTAGGCATAGAGTTGGGGTTAGAAGTAAGGGTTACTGTCAGTGTTAGGGTTGTAGGTAGGGTTACGGTTAGGGTTAGCGGTTTAGAATTAGGGTTAGGGATTAGGTGTCACAGTGATGACTAGGAGATAGGGTTAGAATTATGGCATAGGGGTTGTTCTCAGGAAATGGGTTATGCATTAACGTTAGGATAAGAGGTTAAAGTTAGGCGCACGGTGAGGGTTACGTGTTAAGGGGAGAAATAGGAACAGGGTTGGGTGTTATGTTCAGGGTTAGGGTTATCTGTTAAAGGTATTGTTTATGCTTAGCGCACGGGCCCTGTCTGCATTAGGCGGGCGGGGGGAGTTTAGGGGACTGGGATTGTACCCGGGAACCCACTCTATCATACTCTGGGTATGGGCCCGTGGGTTTCATGCAGGACACAGTGGTAGAGCCTCCTTTCACGCATGGCATGGGAGGATTGCAGGCTTTCTAAACTCTAAGAAAGCAAGAAGTCTGAGAATTAGATTTAGGGTTAGGATTCTGGTTAGGGTTAAGGATGAAGTTTAGTGTTAGGGTGAGGGCTTAGGGTTAGGGATTAGGGTTAGGGTTAAAGGTTACTCTTAGGTTTAACGGTTACACTTTGGTTTAGGGTTCAGGTTTACGGTTAGGGTTAAGATGAGGGGTTAGGGTTTGGTACAGGGTTAGGGTTAAGTGTCAGGTTTAGGGTTGAAGATTAGGATTAGGGTTAGGATTAAAGGTTAGCGTGAGAGTTAACGCTTAGGGTTAAGGTTAAGAGTTAGGGTTTAGGGTTAGGGTTAGGGTTAGTTTTAGGGTTAGAGTTATGTGCTATGGTTTGTGTTAGAGGTTAGGGTTAGGTGTACTGGTCATGGTTAGGGTTACGTTTAGGGATTAGCATTAGGGTTAGGGTTAGGGTTAAGGGATAGGATTAGGGTTATGTGTTGGGCTTAGGGTTAGGGTTTAGTGTTAAGGTTAGCATTAAGGATAAGGGTTAGGTTCAGGGTTAAATGCTTGGGTGCGGGTAATGGTTAGGGTCAGGGTTTAGGTTCACGGATAGGGTTAGTGTTAAGGGTTACGGGTAGGTTTAGGGTTCAGGGTTAGTGTTAGCATTAGGGCTTAAGGTTAGGATTAGGCGGTAGGTTAGATTTAGGGTTAGATGTAGGCGTTACGGGAAGGGCTAGCGTTAGGGTTAAGAGATAGGGTTAGGTTTAATGCTAAGGATTAGGGTTAGGGTTTGGGGTTAAAGTAAGTGTTAGGGGTTAGGTTTAAGGATCCAAGGTTAGGGTTATTTTTAGCTGTAGTGTTAAGGTTAGGGATAAGGGATCCCATTAGCATTAAGGGTCTTTCTTCCTGTAGGGTTAAGGGTTAGGCTTAGAGTTAAAGGTTAAGGTTAGGGTCAGGGTTAAGATTTAGGGTGAGGGTTAACGGTTAGGGTAAAGGTTAAGCGTTAGGGTTAGGGATTAGTGATTAGGGTTTTTGGTTAGTGTTAGGGTTAGTGGTTAGGAGTTAGTGTTTTATGAAGGGGTATGGTTAGAATTAGGATTGGAGTTAGAGTTAGGGTGAGGTATAGGGGTTAGGTTTAGGGGTTAGTTTTAGGGTAAAAGGATAGGATTAGGGTTACGGGTTGGGCTTAGGTTTAGGGTTAAAGTTTACTGCTGGAGTTAGGGATAGGGGTCAGCGTTAGCTTAAGGGGTTCTGGTTAGGGTTAGGTGTTAGATTAGTGTCAGGGTTAGGTCTAGTCGTGAGGGTAAGGTTTAGGGTTAGCTTTAAGAGCTAGGGTTAGGTATAATGGTTAGGATTAGGATTAGGGTTAAGGGTTAGGGTAAGGCTTAGGGGTTAGGGTGAAGGGTTAGGGTCAAGGGTTAGTGTTTTTGTTAGGCATGGCGTTGGGGTTAGAAGTAAGGGTTACTGTCAGTGTTAGGGTTGTAGGTAGGTTTACGGTTAGGGTTAGTGGTTTAGAATTAGGGTTAGGGATTAGGCGTCACAGTGATGACTAGGAGATAGAGTTAGAATTATGGGATAGGGGTTGTTCTCAGGAAATGGGTTATGCATTAACGTTAGGATAAGAGGTTAAAGTTAGGCGCACGGTGAGGTTTACGTGTTAAGGGGAGAAATAGGAACAGGGTTGGGTGTTATGTTCAGGGTTAGGGTTATCTGTTAAAGGTATTGTTTATGCTTAGCGCACGGGCCCTGTCTGCATTAGGCGGGCGGGGGGAGTTTAGGGGGCTGGGATTGTACCCGGGAACCCACACTATCATACTCTGGGTATGGGCCCGTGGGTTTCATGCAGGACACAGTGGTAGAGCCTCCTTTCACGCATGGCATGGGAGGATTGCAGGCTTTCTAAACTCTAAGAAAGCAAGAAGTCTGAGAATTAGATTTAGGGTTAGGATTCTGGTTAGGGTTAAGGATGAATTTTAGTGTTATGGTGAGGGCTTAGGGTTAGGGAATAGGGTTAGGGTAAAAGGTTACTCTTAGGTTTAACGGTTACACTTTGGTTTAGGGTTGAGGTTTACGGTTAGGGTTAAGATGAGGGGTTAGGGTTTGGTACAGGGTTAGGGTTAAGTGTTAGGTTTAGGGTTGAAGATTAGGATTAGGGTTAGGATTAAAGGATAGCGTGAGAGTTAACGCTTAGTGTTAAGGTTAAGAGTTAGGGTTTAGTGTTAGGGTTAGGGTTAGCTTTAGGGTTAGAGTTATGTGCTATGGTTTGTGTTAGAGGTTAGGGTTAGGTTTACTGGTCACGGTTAGGGTTACGTTTAGGGGGTAGCATTAGGGTTAGGGTTAGGGTTAGGGTTAGTTTTAGGGTTAGAGTTATGTGCTATGGTTTGTGTTAGAGGTTAGGGTTAGGTTTACTGGTCACGGTTAGGGTTACGTTTAGGGGTTAGCATTAGGGTTAGGGTTAGAGTTAAGGGATAGGATTAGGGTTAAGTGTTGGGCTTAGGGTTAGGGTTTAGTGTTAATTTTAGCATTAAGGATTAGGGTTAGGGTCAGGGTTAAATGCTTGGGTGCGGGTAATGGTTGGGGTCAGGGTTTAGGTTCACGAATAGGGTTAGTGTTAAGGGTTACAGGTAGGTTTAGGGTTCAGGGTTAGTGTTCGCATTAGGGCTTAAGGTTACGATTAGGCGGTATGTTAGATTTAGGGTTAGATCTAGGCGTTAGGGTAAGGGCTAGCGTTAGGGTTAAGAGATAGGGTTAGGTTTAATGCTTAGGATTAGTGTTAGGGTTTGGGGTTAAAGTAAGTGTTAGGGGTTAGGTTTAAGGATCCAAGGTTAGGGTTATTTTTAGCTGTAGTGTTAGGGTTAGGAATAAGGGATCCCATTAGCATTAAGGGTCTTCCTTACTGTAGGGTTAAGGGTTAGGCTTAGAGTTAAAGGTTAAGGTTAGGGTCAGTGTTAAGATTTAGGGTGAGGGTTAACGGTTAGGGTAAAGGTTAAGCATTAGGGTTAGGGATTAGTGATTAGGGTTTTTGGTTAGTGTTAGGGTTAGCGGTTAGGAGTTAGTGTTTTATGAAGGGGTATGGTTAGAATTACGATTGGGGTTAGAGTTAGGGTGAGGTATAGGGGTTAGGTTTAGGCGTTAGTTTTAGGGTAAAAGGATAGGATTTGTGTTACGGGTTGGGCTTAGGTTTAGGGTTAAAGTTTACTGCTGCGGTTAGGGATAGGGTTCAGGGTTATCTTTAGGGGTTCTGGTTAGGGCTAGGTGTTAGGTTAGTGTCAGGGTTAGGTCTAGTCGTGAGGGTAAGGTTTAGGGTTAGCTTTAAGGGCTAGTGTTAGGTTTAATGGTTAGGATTGGGATTATGGTTAAGGGTTAGTGTTAGCATTAAGGATTAGGGTTAGGGTCAGGGTTAAATGTTTCGGTGCGGGTAATGGTTAGGGTCAGGGTTAAGGTTCACGGATAGGGTTAGTGTTAAGGGTTACAGGTAGGTTTAGGGTTCAGGGTTAGTGTTAGCATTAGGGCTTAAGGTTAGGATTAGGCGGTAGGTTAGATTTAGGGTTAGATCTAGGCTTTAGGGTAAGGGCTAGCGTTAGGGTTAAGAGATAGGGTTAGGTTTAATGCTTAGGATTAGGGTTAGGGTTTGGGGTTAAAGTAAGTGTTAGGGGTTAGGTTTAAGGATCCAAGGTTAGGGTTATTTTTAGCTGTACTGTTAGGGTTAGGGATAAGGGATCCCATTAGCATTAAGGGTCTTCCTTACTGTAGGGTTAAGGGTTAGGCTTAGAGTTAAAGGTTAAGGTTAGGGTCAGTGTTAAGATTTAGGGTGAGGGTTAACGGTCAGGGTAAAGGTTAAGCGTTAGGGTTAGGGATTAGTGATTAGGGTTTTTGGTTAGTGTTAGGGTTAGCGGTTAGGAGTTAGTGTTTTATGAAGGGGTATGGTTAGAATTAGGATTGGGGTTAGAGTTAGGGTGAGGTATAGGGGTTAGGTTTAGGAGTTAGTTTTAGGGTAAAAGGATAGGATTAGGGTTACGGGTTGGGCTTAAGTTTAGGGTTAAAGTTTACTGCTAGGGTTAGGGATAGGGTTCAGGGTTAGCTTTAGGGGTTCTGGTTAGGGTTAGGTGTTAGGTTAGTGTCAGGGTTAGGTCTAGTCGTGCGGGTAAGGTTTAGGGTTAGCTTTAAGAGCTAGGGTTCGGTTTATTGGTTAAGATTAGGATTAGGGTTAAGGGTTAGGGTAAGGCTTAGGGGTTAGGGTGAAGGGTTAGGGTCAAGGGTCAGGGTTTTTGTTAGGCATAGCGTTGGGGTTAGAAGTAAGGGTTACTGTCAGTGTTAGGGTTGTAGGAAGGGTTACGGTTAGGGTTAGCGGTATAGAATTAGGGTTAGGGATTAGGTGTCACAGTGATGACTAGGAGATAGGGTTAGAATTATGGGATAGGGGTTGTTCTCAGGAAATGGGTTATGCATTAACGTTAGCATAAGAGGTTAAAGTTAGGCGCACGGTGAGGTTTACTTGTTAAGGGGAGAAATAGGAACAGGGTTGGGTGTTATGTTCAGGGTTAGGGTTATCTGTTAAAGGTATTGTTTATGCTTAGCGCACGGGCCCTGTCTGCATTAGGCGGGCGGGGGGAGTTTAGGGGGCTGGGATTGTACCCGGGAACCCACTCTATCATACTCTGGGTATGGGCCCGTGGGTTTCATGCAGGACACAGCGGTAGAGCCTCCTTTCACGCATGGCATGGGAGGATTGCAGGCTTTCTAAACTCTAAGAAAGCAAGAAGTCTGAGAATTAGATTTAGGGTTAGGATTATGGTTAGGGTTAAGGATGAAGTTTAGTGTTAGGGTGAGGGCTTAAGGTTAGGGATTAGGGTTAGGGTTAAAGGTTACTCTTAGGTTTAACGGATACACTTTGGTTTAGGGTTGAGGTTTACGGTTAGGTTTAAGATGAGGGGTTAGGGTTTGGTACAGGGTTAGGGTTAAGTGTTAGGTTTAGGGTTGAAGATTAGGATTAGGGTTAGGATTAAAGGTTAGCGTGAGAGTTAACGCTTAGTGTTAAGGTTAAGAGTTAGGGTTTAGGGTTAGGGTTAGGGTTAGTTTTAGGGTTAGAGTTATGTGCTATGGTTTGTGTTAGAGGTTAGGGTTAGGTTTACTGGTCACGGTTAGGGTTACGTTTAGGGGGTAGCATTAGGGTTAGTGTTAGGGTTAAGGGATAGGATTAGGGTTAAGTGTTGGGCTTAGTGTTAGGTCTTAGTGTTAGGGTTATCATTAAGGATTAGGTTAAGGTTAGGGTCAGTGTTAAGATTTAGGGTGAGGGTTAACGGTTAGGATAAGGTTAAGCGTTAGGGTTGGGGATTAGTGATTAGGGTTTTTGGTTAGTGTTAGTGTTAGCGGTTAGTAGTTAGTGTTTTATGAAGGGGTATGGTTAGAATTAGGATTGGGGTTAGAGTTAGGGTGAGGTATAGGGGTTAGGTTTAGCGGTTAGTTTTAGGGTAAAAGGATAGGATTAGGGTTACGGGTTGGATTAGGTTTAGGGTTAAAGTTTACTGCTAGGGTTAGGGATAGGGTTCAGGGTTAGCTTTAGGGGTTCTGGTTAGGGTTAGGTGTTAGGTTAGTGTCAGGGTTAGGTCTAGTCGTGAGGGTAAGGTTTAGGGTTAGCTTTAAGAGCTAGGGTTAGGTTTAATGGTTAGGATTAGGATTAGTGTTAAGGGTTAGGGTAAGGCTTAGGGGTTAGGGTGAAGGGTTAGGGTCAAGGTTTAGGGTTTTTGTTAGGCATAGCGTTGGGGTTAGAAGTAAGGGTTACTGTCAGTGTTAGGGTTGTAGGTAGGGTTACGGTTAGGGTTAGCGGTTTAGAATTAGGGTTAGGGATTAGGTGTCACAGTGATGACTACGAGATAGGGTTAGAATTATGGGATAGGGGTTTTTCTCAGGAAATGGGTTATGCATTAACGTTAGGATAAGAGGTTAAAGTTAGGCGCACGGCGAGGTTGACGTGTTAAGGGGAGAAATAGCAACAGGGTTGGGTGTTATGTTCAGGGTTAGGGTTATCTGTGAAAGGTATTGTTTATGCTTAGCGCACGGGCCCTGTCTGCATTAGGCGGGCGGGGGCAGTTTAGGGGGCTGGGATTGTACCCGGGAACCCACTCTATCATACTCTGGGTATGGGCCCGTGGGTTTCATGCAGGACACAGTGGTAGAGCCTCCTTTCACGCATGGCATGGGAGGATTGCAGGCTTTCTAATCTCTAAGAAAGCAAGAAATCTGAGAATTAGATTTAGGGTTAGGATTATGGTTAGGGTTAAGGATGAAGTTTAGTGTTAGGGTGAGGGCTTAGGGTTAGGGAATAGGGTTAGGGTTAAAGGTTACTCTTAGGTTTAACGGTTACACTTTGGTTTAGGGTTGAGGTTTACAGTTAGGGTTAAGATGAAGGGTTAGGGTTTGGTACAGGGTTAGGGTTAAGTGTTAGGTTTAGGGTTGAAGATTAGGATTAGGGTTAGGATTAAAGGTTAGCGTGAGAGTTAACGCTTAGGGTTAAGGTTAAGAGTTAGGGTTTAGGGTTAGGGTTAGGATTAGGGTTAAGGTATAGGATTAGGGTTAAGTGTTGGGCTTAGGGTTAGGGTTTAGTGTTAGGGTTAGCATTAAGGATTAGGGTTAGGGTCAGGGTTAAATGCTTGGGTGCGGGTAATGTTTAGGGTCAGAGTGAAGATTCACGGATAGCGTTAGGGTTGGCTTAGGGTTCAGGGTTAGTGTTAGCATTAGGGCTTAAGGTTAGAATTAGGCTGTAGGTTAGATTTAGGGTTAGATCTAGGCGTTAGGGTGAGGGCTAGCGTTAGGGTTAAGAGATAGGGTTAGGTTTAATGCTTAGGATTAGGGTTAGGGTTTGGGGTTAAAGTAAGTGTTAGGGGTTAGGTTTAAGGATCCAAGGTTAGGGTTATTTTTAGCTGTAGTGTTAGGGTTAGGGATAAGGGATCCCATTAGCATTAAGGGTCTTCCTTACTGTAGGGTTAAGGGTTAGGCTTAGAGTTAAAGGTTAAGGTTAGGGTCAGTGTTAAGATTTAGGGTGAGGGTTAACAGGTAGGGTAAAGGTTAGGCGTTAGGGTTAGGGATTAGTGATTAGGGTTTTTGGTTAGTGTTAGGGTTAGCGGTTAGGAGTTCGTGTTTTATGAAGGGGTATGGTTAGAATTAGGATTGGGGTTAGAGTTAGGGTGAGGTATAGGGGTTAGGTTTCGGGGTTAGTTTTAGGGGAAAAGGATAGGATTAGGGTTACGGGTTGGGCTTAGGTTTAGGGTTAAAGTTTACTGCTGGGGTTAGGGATAGGGTTCAGGGTTAGCTTTAGGGGTTCTGGTTAGGGTTAGGTGTTAGGTTAGTGTCAGGGTTACGTCTAGTCGTGAGGGTAAGGTTTAGGGTTAGCTTTAAGAGCTAGGGTTAGGTTTAATGGTTAGGGTTAGTTTTAGGGTTAAGGGTTAGGGTAAGGCTTAGGGGTTAGGGTGAAGGGTTGGGGTCAAGGGTTAGGGTTTTTGTTAGGCATAGCGTTGGGGTTAGAAGTAAGGGTTACTGTCAGTGTTAGGGTTGTAGGTAGGGTTATGGTTAGGGTTAGCGGTTTAGAATTAGGGTTAGGGATTAGGTGTCACAGTGATGACTAGGAGATAGGGTTAGAATTATGGGATAGGGGTTGTTCTCAGGAAATGGGTTATGCATTAACGTTAGGATAAGAGGTTAAAGTTAGGCGCACGGTGAGGGTTAAGTGTTAAGGGGAGAAATAGGAACAGGGTTGGGTGTTATGTTCAGGGTTAGGGTTATCTGTTAAAGGTATTGTTTATGCTTAGCGCACGGGCCCTGTCTGCATTAGGCGGGCGGGGGGAGTTTAGGGGGCTGGGATTGTACCCGGGAACCCACTCTATCATGCTCTGGGTATGGCCCCGTGGGTTTCATGCAGGACACAGTGGTAGAGCCGCCTTTCACGCATGGCATGGGAGGATTGCAGGCTTTCTAAACTCTAAGAAAGCAAGAAGTCTGAGAATTAGATTTAGGGTTAGGATTCTGGTTAGGGTTAAGGATGAAGTTTAGTGTTAGGGTGAGGGCTTAGGGTTAGGGAATAGGGTTAGGGTTAAAGGTTACCTTTAGTTTTAACGGTTACACTTTGGTTTAGGGTTGAGGTTTACGGTTAGGGTTAAGATGAGGGGTTAGGGTTTGGTACAGGGTTAGGGTTAAGTGTTAGGTTTAGGGTTGAAGATTAGGATTAGGGTTAGTATTAAAGGTTAGCGTGAGAGTTAACGCTTAGGGTTTAGGTTAAGAGTTAGGGTTTAGGGTTAGGTTTAGGGTTAGGGTTAGGGTTAGTTTTAGGGTTAGAGTTATGTGCTATGGTTTGTGTTAGAGGTTAGTGTTAGGTTTATTGGTCGCGGTTAGGGTTACGTTTAGGGGGTATCATTAGGGTTATGGTTAGGGTTAGGGTTAATGGATAGGATTAGGGTTAAGTGTTGGGCTTAGGGTTAGAGTTTAGTGTTAAGGTTACCATTAAGGATTAGGGTTAGGGTCACGGTTAAATGCTTGGGTGCCGCTAATGTTTTGGGTCAGGGTTTAGGTTCACGGATAGTGTTAGTGTTAAGGGATACGGGTAGGTTTAGGGTTCAGGGTTAGTGTTAGCATAAGGGCTTAAGGTTAGGATTAGGCGGTAGGTTAGATTTAGGGTTAGATCTAGGTGTTAGGGTAAGGGCTAGCGTTAGGGTTAAGAGATAGGGTTAGGTTTAATGCTTAGGATTAGGGTTAGGGTTTGGGGTTAAAGTAAGTGTTAGGGGTCAGGTTTAAGGATCCAAGGTTAGGGTTATTTTTACCTGTAGTGTTAGGTTTAGGGATAAGGGATCCCATTAGCATTAAGGGTCTTCCTTACTGTAGGGATAAGGGTTAGGCTTAGAGTTAAAGGTTAAGGTTAGGGTCAGGGTTAAGATTTAGGGTGAGGGTTAACGGTTAGGGTAAAGGTTAAGCGTTAGGTTTAGGGATTAGTGATTAGGGTTTTTGGTTAGGGTTAGGGTTAGGGTTAGTGTTAGGGTTAGCGGTTAGGAGTTAGTGTTTTATGAAGGGATATGGTTAGAATTAGGATTGGGGTTAGAGTTAGGGTGAGGTATAGGGGTTAGGTTTCGGGGTTAGTTTTAAGGTAAAAAGATAGGATTAGGGTTACGGGTTGGGCTTAGGTTTAGGGTTAAAGTTTACTGCTTGGGTTAGGGATAGGGTTCAGGGTTAGCTTTAGGGGTTCTGGTTAGGGTTAGGTGTTAGGTTAGTGTCAGGGTTAGGTCTAGTCGTGAGGGTAAGGTTTAGGGTTAGCTTTAAGAGCTAGGGTTAGGTTTAATGGTTAGGATTAGGATTAGGGTTAAGGGTTAGGGTAAGGCTAGGGGTTAGGGTGAAGGGTTAGGGTCAAGGGTTAGGGTTTTTGTTAGGCATAGAGTTGGGGTTAGAAGTAAGGGTTACTGTCAGTGTTAGGGTTGTAGGTAGGGTTACGGTTAGGGTTAGCGGTTTAGAATTAGGGTTAGGGATTAGGTGTCACAGTGATGACTAGGAGATAGGGTTAGAATTATGGCATAGGGGTTGTTCTCAGGAAATGGGTTATGCATTAACGTTAGGATAAGAGGTTAAAGTTAGGCGCACGGTGAGGGTTACGTGTTAAGGGGAGAAATAGGAACAGGGTTGGGTGTTATGTTCAGGGTTAGGCTTATCTGTTAAAGGTATTGTTTATGCTTAGCGCACGGGCCCTGTCTGCATTAGGCGGGCGGGGGGAGTTTAGGGGACTGGAATTGTACCCGGGAACCCACTCTATCATACTCTGGGTATGGGCCCGTGGGTTTCATGCAGGACACAGTGGTAGAGCCTCCTTTCACGCATGGCATGGGAGGATTGCAGGCTTTCTAAACTCTAAGAAAGCAAGAAGTCTGAGAATTAGATTTAGGGTTAGGATTCTGGTTAGGGTTAAGGATGAAGTTTAGTGTTAGGGTGAGGGCTTAGGGTTAGGGATTAGGGTTAGGGTTAAAGGTTACTCTTAGGTTTAACGGTTACACTTTGGTTTAGGGTTCAGGTTTACGGTTAGGGTTAAGATGAGGGGTTAGGGTTTGGTACAGGGTTAGGGTTAAGTGTCAGGTTTAGGGTTGAAGATTAGGATTAGGGTTAGGATTAAAGGTTAGCGTGAGAGTTAACGCTTAGGGTTAAGGTTAAGAGTTAGGGTTTAGGGTTAGGGTTAGGGTTAGTTTTAGGGTTAGAGTTATGTGCTATGGTTTGTGTTAGAGGTTAGGGTTAGGTGTACTGGTCATGGTTAGGGTTACGTTTAGGGATTAGCATTAGGGTTAGGGTTAGGGTTAAGGGATAGGATTAGGGTTATGTGTTGGGCTTAGGGTTAGGGTTTAGTGTTAAGGTTAGCATTAAGGATAAGGGTTAGGGTCAGGGTTAAATGCTTGGGTGCGGGTAATGGTTAGGGTCAGGGTTTAGGTTCACGGATAGGGTTAGTGTTAAGGGTTACGGGTAGGTTTAGGGTTCAGGGTTAGTGTTAGCATTAGGGCTTAAGGTTAGGATTAGGCGGTAGGTTAGATTTAGGGTTAGATGTAGGCGTTACGGTAAGGGCTAGCGTTAGGGTTAAGAGATAGGGTTAGGTTTAATGCTAAGGATTAGGGTTAGGGTTTGGGGTTAAAGTAAGTGTTAGGGGTTAGGTTTAAGGATCCAAGGTTAGGGTTATTTTTAGCTGTAGTGTTAAGGTTAGGGATAAGGGATCCCATTAGCATTAAGGGTCTTTCTTCCTGTAGGGTTAAGGGTTAGGCTTAGAGTTAAAGGTTAAGGTTAGGGTCAGGGTTAAGATTTAGGGTGAGGGTTAACGGTTAGGGTAAAGGTTAAGCGTTAGGGTTAGGGATTAGTGATTAGGGTTTTTGGTTAGTGTTAGGGTTAGTGGTTAGGAGTTAGTGTTTTATGAAGGGGTATGGTTAGAATTAGGATTGGAGTTAGAGTTAGGGTGAGGTATAGGGGTTAGGTTTAGGGGTTAGTTTTAGGGTAAAAGGATAGGATTAGGGTTACGGGTTGGGCTTAGGTTTAGGGTTAAAGTTTACTGCTGGAGTTAGGGATAGGGGTCAGCGTTAGCTTAAGGGGTTCTGGTTAGGGTTAGGTGTTAGGTTAGTGTCAGGGTTAGGTCTAGTCGTGAGGGTAAGGTTTAGGGTTAGCTTTAAGAGCTAGGGTTAGGTATAATGGTTAGGATTAGGATTAGGGTTAAGGGTTAGGGTAAGGCTTAGGGGTTAGGGTGAAGGGTTAGGGTCAAGGGTTAGTGTTTTTGTTAGGCATGGCGTTGGGGTTAGAAGTAAGGGTTACTGTCAGTGTTAGGGTTGTAGGTAGGTTTACGGTTAGGGTTAGTGGTTTAGAATTAGGGTTAGGGATTAGGCGTCACAGTGATGACTAGGAGATAGAGTTAGAATTATGGGATAGGGGTTGTTCTCAGGAAATGGGTTATGCATTAACGTTAGGATAAGAGGTTAAAGTTAGGCGCACGGTGAGGTTTACGTGTTAAGGGGAGAAATAGGAACAGGGTTGGGTGTTATGTTCAGGGTTAGGGTTATCTGTTAAAGGTATTGTTTATGCTTAGCGCACGGGCCCTGTCTGCATTAGGCGGGCGGGGGGAGTTTAGGGGGCTGGGATTGTACCCGGGAACCCACACTATCATACTCTGGGTATGGGCCCGTGGGTTTCATGCAGGACACAGTGGTAGAGCCTCCTTTCACGCATGGCATGGGAGGATTGCAGGCTTTCTAAACTCTAAGAAAGCAAGAAGTCTGAGAATTAGATTTAGGGTTAGGATTCTGGTTAGGGTTAAGGATGAATTTTAGTGTTATGGTGAGGGCTTAGGGTTAGGGAATAGGGTTAGGGTAAAAGGTTACTCTTAGGTTTAACGGTTACACTTTGGTTTAGGGTTGAGGTTTACGGTTAGGGTTAAGATGAGGGGTTAGGGTTTGGTACAGGGTTAGGGTTAAGTGTTAGGTTTAGGGTTGAAGATTAGGATTAGGGTTAGGATTAAAGGATAGCGTGAGAGTTAACGCTTAGTGTTAAGGTTAAGAGTTAGGGTTTAGTGTTAGGGTTAGGGTTAGCTTTAGGGTTAGAGTTATGTGCTATGGTTTGTGTTAGAGGTTAGGGTTAGGTTTACTGGTCACGGTTAGGGTTACGTTTAGGGGGTAGCATTAGGGTTAGGGTTAGGGTTAGGGTTAGTTTTAGGGTTAGAGTTATGTGCTATGGTTTGTGTTAGAGGTTAGGGTTAGGTTTACTGGTCACGGTTAGGGTTACGTTTAGGGGTTAGCATTAGGGTTAGGGTTAGAGTTAAGGGATAGGATTAGGGTTAAGTGTTGGGCTTAGGGTTAGGGTTTAGTGTTAATTTTAGCATTAAGGATTAGGGTTAGGGTCAGGGTTAAATGCTTGGGTGCGGGTAATGGTTGGGGTCAGGGTTTAGGTTCACGAATAGGGTTAGTGTTAAGGGTTACGGGTAGGTTTAGGGTTCAGGGTTAGTGTTCGCATTAGGGCTTAAGGTTACGATTAGGCGGTATGTTAGATTTAGGGTTAGATCTAGGCGTTAGGGTAAGGGCTAGCGTTAGGGTTAAGAGATAGGGTTAGGTTTAATGCTTAGGATTAGTGTTAGGGTTTGGGGTTAAAGTAAGTGTTAGGGGTTAGGTTTAAGGATCCAAGGTTAGGGTTATTTTTAGCTGTAGTGTTAGGGTTAGGAATAAGGGATCCCATTAGCATTAAGGGTCTTCCTTACTGTAGGGTTAAGGGTTAGGCTTAGAGTTAAAGGTTAAGGTTAGGGTCAGTGTTAAGATTTAGGGTGAGGGTTAACGGTTAGGGTAAAGGTTAAGCATTAGGGTTAGGGATTAGTGATTAGGGTTTTTGGTTAGTGTTAGGGTTAGCGGTTAGGAGTTAGTGTTTTATGAAGGGGTATGGTTAGAATTAGGATTGGGGTTAGAGTTAGGGTGAGGTATAGGGGTTAGGTTTAGGCGTTAGTTTTAGGGTAAAAGGATAGGATTTGTGTTACGGGTTGGGCTTAGGTTTAGGGTTAAATTTTACTGCTGCGGTTAGGGATAGGGTTCAGGGTTATCTTTAGGGGTTCTGGTTAGGGCTAGGTGTTAGGTTAGTGTCAGGGTTAGGTCTAGTCGTGAGGGTAAGGTTTAGGGTTAGCTTTAAGGGCTAGTGTTAGGTTTAATGGTTAGGATTGGGATTATGGTTAAGGGTTAGTGTTAGCATTAAGGATTAGGGTTAGGGTCAGGGTTAAATGTTTCGGTGCGGGTAATGGTTAGGGTCAGGGTTAAGGTTCACGGATAGGGTTAGTGTTAAGGGTTACAGGTATGTTTAGGGTTCAGGGTTAGTGTTAGCATTAGGGCTTAAGGTTAGGATTAGGCGGTAGGTTAGATTTAGGGTTAGATCTAGGCTTTAGGGTAAGGGCTAGCGTTAGGGTTAAGAGATAGGTTTAGGTTTAATGCTTAGGATTAGGGTTAGGGTTTGGGGTTAAAGTAAGTGTTAGGGGTTAGGTTTAAGGATCCAAGGTTAGGGTTATTTTTAGCTGTAGTGTTAGGGTTAGGGATAAGGGATCCCATTAGCATTAAGGGTCTTCCTTACTGTAGGGTTAAGGGTTAGGCTTAGAGTTAAAGGTTAAGGTTAGGGTCAGTGTTAAGATTTAGGGTGAGGGTTAACGGTCAGGGTAAAGGTTAAGCGTTAGGGTTAGGGATTAGTGATTAGGGTTTTTGGTTAGTGTTAGGGTTAGCGGTTAGGAGTTAGTGTTTTATGAAGGGGTATGGTTAGAATTAGGATTGGGGTTAGAGTTAGGGTGAGGTATAGGGGTTAGGTTTAGGAGTTAGTTTTAGGGTAAAAGGATAGGATTAGGGTTACGGGTTGGGCTTAAGTTTAGGGTTAAAGTTTACTGCTAGGGTTAGGGATAGGGTTCAGGGTTAGCTTTAGGGGTTCTGGTTAGGGTTAGGTGTTAGGTTAGTGTCAGGGTTACGTCTAGTCGTGCGGGTAAGGTTTAGGGTTAGCTTTAAGAGCTAGGGTTCGGTTTAATGGTTAAGATTAGGATTAGGGTTAAGGGTTAGGGTAAGGCTTAGGGGTTAGGGTGAAGGGTTAGGGTCAAGGGTCAGGGTTTTTGTTAAGCATAGCGTTGAGGTTAGAAGTAAGGGTTACTGTCAGTGTTAGGGTTGTAGGAAGGGTTACGGTTAGGGTTAGCGGTATAGAATTAGGGTTAGGGATTAGGTGTCACAGTGATGACTAGGAGATAGGGTTAGAATTATGGGATAGGGGTTGTTCTCAGGAAATGGGTTATGCATTAACGTTAGCATAAGAGGTTAAAGTTAGGCGCACGGTGAGGTTTACTTGTTAAGGGGAGAAATAGGAACAGGGTTGGGTGTTATGTTCAGGGTTAGGGTTATCTGTTAAAGGTATTGTTTATGCTTAGCGCACGGGCCCTGTCTGCATTAGGCGGGCGGGGGGAGTTTAGGGGGCTGGGATTGTACCCGGGAACCCACTCTATCATACTCTGGGTATGGGCCCGTGGGTTTCATGCAGGACACAGCGGTAGAGCCTCCTTTCACGCATGGCATGGGAGGATTGCAGGCTTTCTAAACTCTAAGAAAGCAAGAAGTCTGAGAATTAGATTTAGGGTTAGGATTATGGTTAGGGTTAAGGATGAAGTTTAGTGTTAGGGTGAGGGCTTAGGGTTAGGGATTAGGGTTAGGGTTAAAGGTTACTCTTAGGTTTAACGGATACACTTTGGTTTAGGGTTGAGGTTTATGGTTAGGTTTAAGATGAGGGGTTAGGGTTTGGTACAGGGTTAGGGTTAAGTGTTAGGTTTAGGGTTGAAGATTAGGATTAGGGTTAGGATTAAAGGTTAGCGTGAGAGTTAACGCTTAGTGTTAAGGTTAAGAGTTAGGGTTTAGGGTTAGGGTTAGGGTTAGTTTTAGGGTTAGAGTTATGTGCTATGGTTTGTGTTAGAGGTTAGGGTTAGGTTTACTGGTCACGGTTAGGGTTACGTTTAGGGGGTAGCATTAGGGTTAGTGTTAGGGTTAAGGGATAGGATTAGGGTTAAGTGTTGGGCTTAGTGTTAGGTCTTAGTGTTAGGGTTATCATTAAGGATTAGGTTAAGGTTAGGGTCAGTGTTAAGATTTAGGGTGAGGGTTAACGGTTAGGATAAGGTTAAGCGTTAGGGTTGGGGATTAGTGATTAGGGTTTTTGGTTAGTGTTAGGGTTAGCGGTTAGTAGTTAGTGTTTTATGAAGGGGTATGGTTAGAATTAGGATTGGGGTTAGAGTTAGGGTGAGGTATAGGGGTTAGGTTTAGCGGTTAGTTTTAGGGTAAAAGGATAGGATTAGGGTTACGGGTTGGATTAGGTTTAGGGTTAAAGTTTACTGCTAGGGTTAGGGATAGGGTTCAGGGTTAGCTTTAGGGGTTCTGGTTAGGGTTAGGTGTTAGGTTAGTGTCAGGGTTAGGTCTAGTCGTGAGGGTAAGGTTTAGGGTTAGCTTTAAGAGCTAGGGTTAGGTTTAATGGTTAGGATTAGGATTAGTGTTAAGGGTTAGGGTAAGGCTTAGGGGTTAGGGTGAAGGGTTAGGGTCAAGGTTTAGGGTTTTTGTTAGGCATAGCGTTGGGGTTAGAAGTAAGGGTTACTGTCAGTGTTAGGGTTGTAGGTAGGGTTACGGTTAGGGTTAGCGGTTTAGAATTAGGGTTAGGGATTAGGTGTCACAGTGATGACTAGGAGATAGGGTTAGAATTATGGGATAGGGGTTTTTCTCAGGAAATGGGTTATGCATTAACGTTAGGATAAGAGGTTAAAGTTAGGCGCACGGCGAGGTTGACGTGTTAAGGGGAGAAATAGCAACAGGGTTGGGTGTTATGTTCAGGGTTAGGGTTATCTGTGAAAGGTATTGTTTATGCTTAGCGCACGGGCCCTGTCTGCATTAGGCGGGCGGGGGCAGTTTAGGGGGCTGGGATTGTACCCGGGAACCCACTCTATCATACTCTGGGTATGGGCCCGTGGGTTTCATGCAGGACACAGTGGTAGAGCCTCCTTTCACGCATGGCATGGGAGGATTGCAGGCTTTCTAATCTCTAAGAAAGCAAGAAGTCTGAGAATTAGATTTAGGGTTAGGATTATGGTTAGGGTTAAGGATGAAGTTTAGTGTTAGGGTGAGGGCTTAGGGTTAGGGAATAGGGTTAGGGTTAAAGGTTACTCTTAGGTTTAACGGTTACACTTTGGTTTAGGGTTGAGGTTTACAGTTAGGGTTAAGATGAAGGGTTAGGGTTTGGTACAGGGTTAGGGTTAAGTGTTAGGTTTAGGGTTGAAGATTAGGATTAGGGTTAGGATTAAAGGTTAGCGTGAGAGTTAACGCTTAGGGTTAAGGTTAAGAGTTAGGGTTTAGGGTTAGGGTTAGGATTAGGGTTAAGGTATAGGATTAGGGTTAAGTGTTGGGCTTAGGGTTAGGGTTTAGTGTTAGGGTTAGCATTAAGGATTAGGGTTAGGGTCAGGGTTAAATGCTTGGGTGCGGGTAATGTTTAGGGTCAGAGTGAAGATTCACGGATAGCGTTAGGGTTGGCTTAGGGTTCAGGGTTAGTGTTAGCATTAGGGCTTAAGGTTAGAATTAGGCTGTAGGTTAGATTTAGGGTTAGATCTAGGCGTTAGGGTGAGGGCTAGCGTTAGGGTTAAGAGATAGGGTTAGGTTTAATGCTTAGGATTAGGGTTAGGGTTTGGGGTTAAAGTAAGTGTTAGGGGTTAGGTTTAAGGATCCAAGGTTAGGGTTATTTTTAGCTGTAGTGTTAGGGTTAGGGATAAGGGATCCCATTAGCATTAAGGGTCTTCCTTACTGTAGGGTTAAGGGTTAGGGTTAGAGTTAAAGGTTAAGGTTAGGGTCAGTGTTAAGATTTAGGGTGAGGGTTAACAGGTAGGGTAAAGGTTAAGCGTTAGGGTTAGGGATTAGTGATTAGGGTTTTTGGTTAGTGTTAGGGTTAGCGGTTAGGAGTTAGTGTTTTATGAAGGGGTATGGTTAGAATTAGGATTGGGGTTAGAGTTAGGGTAAGGTATAGGGGTTAGGTTTCGGGGTTAGTTTTAGGGTAAAAGGATAGGATTAGGGTTACGGGTTGGGCTTAGGTTTAGGGTTAAAATTTACTGCTGGGGTTAGGGATAGGGTTCAGGGTTAGCTTTAGGGGTTCTGGTTAGGGTTAGGTGTTAGGTTAGTGTCAGGGTTACGTCTAGTCGTGAGGGTAAGGTTTTGGGTTAGCTTTAAGAGCTAGGGTTAGGTTTAATGGTTAGGGTTAGTTTTAGGGTTAAGGGTTAGGGTAAGGCTTAGGGGTTAGGGTGAAGGGTTGGGGTCAAGGGTTAGGGTTTTTGTTAGGCATAGCGTTGGGGTTAGAAGTAAGGGTTACTGTCAGTGTTAGGGTTGTAGGTAGGGTTACGGTTAGGGTTAGCGGTTTAGAATTAGGGTTAGGGATTAGGTGTCACAGTGATGACTAGGAGATAGGGTTAGAATTATGGGATAGGGGTTGTTCTCAGGAAATGGGTTATGCATTAACGTTAGGATAAGAGGTTAAAGTTAGGCGCACGGTGAGGGTTAAGTGTTAAGGGGAGAAATAGGAACAGGGTTGGGTGTTATGTTCAGGGTTAGGGTTATCTGTTAAAGGTATTGTTTATGCTTAGCGCACGGGCCCTGTCTGCATTAGGCGGGCGGGGGGAGTTTAGGGGGCTGGGATTGTACCCGGGAACCCACTCTATCATACTCTGGGTATGGGCCCGTGGGTTTCATGCAGGACACAGTGGTAGAGCCGCCTTTCACGCATGGCATGGGAGGATTGCAGGCTTTCTAAACTCTAAGAAAGCAAGAAGTCTGAGAATTAGATTTAGGGTTAGGATTCTGGTTAGGGTTAAGGATGAACTTTAGTGTTAGGGTGAGGGCTTAGGGTTAGGGAATACGGTTAGGGTTAAAGGTTACCTTTAGGTTTAACGGTTACACTTTGGTTTAGGGTTGAGGTTTACGGATAGGGTTAAGATGAGGGGTTAGGGTTTGGTACAGGGTTAGGGTTAAGTGTTAGGTTTAGGGTTGAAGATTAGGATTAGGGTTAGTATTAAAGGTTAGCGTGAGAGTTAACGCTTAGGGTTTAGGTTAAGTGTTAGGGTTTAGGGTTAGGTTTAGGGTTAGCGTTAGGGTTAGTTTTAGGGTTAGAGTTATGTGCTATGGTTTGTGTTAGAGGTTAGGGTTAGGTTTATTGGTCCCGGTTAGGGTTACGTTTAGGGGGTATCATTAGGGTTATGGTTAGGGTTAGGGTTAAGGGATAGGATTAGGGTTAAGTGTTGGGCTTAGGGTTAGAGTTTAGTGTTAAGGTTACCATTAAGGATTAGGGTTAGGGTCACGGTTAAATGCTTGGGTGCCGCTAATGTTTTGGGTCAGGGTTTAGGTTCACGGATAGTGTTAGTGTTAAGGGATACGGGTAGGTTTAGGGTTCAGGGTTAGTGTTAGCATAAGGGCTTAAGGTTAGGATTAGGCGGTAGGTTAGATTTAGGGTTAGATCTAGGCGTTAGGGTAAGGGCTAGCGTTAGGGTTAAGAGATAGGGTTAGGTTTAATGCTTAGGATTAGGGTTAGGGTTTGGGGTTAAAGTAAGTGTTAGGGGTCAGGTTTAAGGATCCAAGGTTAGGGTTATTTTTAGCTGTAGTGTTAGGTTTAGGGATAAGGGATCCCATTAGCATTAAGGGTCTTCCTTACTGTAGGGATAAGGGTTAGGCTTAGAGTTAAAGGTTAAGGTTAGGGTCAGGGTTAAGATTTAGGGTGAGGGTTAACGGTTAGGGTAAAGGTTAAGCGTTAGGTTTAGGGATTAGTGATTAAGGTTTTTGGTTAGGGTTAGGGTTAGGGTTAGTGTTAGGGTTAGCGGTTAGGAGTTAGTGTTTTATGAAGGGGTATGTTTAGAATTAGGATTGGGGTTAGAGTTAGGGTGAGGTATAGGGGTTAGGTTTCGGGGTTAGTTTTAGGGTAAAAAGATAGGATTAGGGTTACGGGTTGGGCTTAGGTTTAGGGTTAAAGATTACTGCTAGGGTTAGGGATAGGGTTCAGGGTTAGCTTTAGGGGTTCTGGTTAGGGTTAGGTGTTAGGTTAGTGTCAGGGTTAGGTCTAGTCGTGAGGGTAAGGTTTAGGGTTAGCTTTAAGAGCTAGGGTTAGGTTTAATGGTTAGGATTAGGATTAGGGTTAAGGGTTAGTGTAAGGCTTAGGGGTTAGGGTGAAGGGTTAGGATCAAGGGTTAGGGTTTTTGTTAGGCATAGCGTTGGGGTTATAAGTAAGGGTTACTGTCAGTGTTAGGGTTGTATTTAGGGTTACGGTTAGGGTTAGCGGTTTAGAATTAGGGTTAGGGATTAGGTGTCACAGTGATGACTACGAGATAGGGTTAGAATTATGGGATAGGGGTTGTTCTCAGGAAATGGGTTATGCATTAACGTTAGGATAAGAGGTTAAAGTTAGGCGCACGGTGAGGTTTACGTGTTAAGGGGAGAAATAGGAACAGGGTTGGGTGTTATGTTCAGGGTTAGGGTTATCTGTTAAAGGTATTGTTTATGCTTAGCGCACGGGCCCTGTGTGAATTAGGCGGGTGGGAGGAGTTTAGGGGGCTGGGATTGTACCCGGGAACCCACTCTATCATACTCTGGGTATGGGCCCATGAGTTTCATGCAGGACACAGGGGTAGAGCCTCCTTTCACGCATGGCATGGGAGGATTGCAGGCTTTCTAAACTCTAAGAAAGCAAGAAGTCTGAGAATTAGATTTAGGGTCAGGATTCTGGTTAGGGTTAAGGATGAAGTTTAGTGTTAGGGTGAGGGCTTAGGGTTAGGGATTAGGGTTAGGGTTAAAGGTTACTCTTAGGTTTAACGGTTACACTTTGGTTTAGGCTTGAGGTTTACGGTTAGTGTTAAGATGAGGGGTTAGGGTTTGGTACAGGGTTAGGGTTAAGTGTTAGGTTTAGGGTTGAAGATTAGGATTAGGGTTAGGATTAAAGGTTAGCGTGAGAGTTAACGCTTAGGGTTAAGGTTAAGAGTTAGGGTTTAAGGTTAGGGTTAGGGTTAGGGTTAGTTTTAGGGTTAGAGTTATGTGCTATGGTTTGTGTTAGAGGTTAGGGTTAGGTTCACTGGTCACGGTTAGGGTTACGTTTAGGGGGTAGCATTAGGGTTAGGGTTAGGGTTAAGGGATAGGATTAGGGTTAAGTGTTGGGCTTAGGGTTAGGGTTTAGTGTTAGGTTTATCATTAAGGATTAGGGTTAGAATCAGGGTTAAATGCTTGGGTGCGGGTAATGGTTAGGGTCAGGGTTAAGGTTCACGGATAGGGTTAGTGTTAAGGGTTACGGGTAGGTTTAGGGTTCAGGGTTAGTGTTAGCATTAGGGCTTAAGGTTAGGATTAGGCGGTAGGTTAGATTTAGGGTTAGATCTAGGCGTTAGGGTAAGGGCTAGCGTTAGGGTTAAGAGATAGGGTTAGGTTTAATGCTTAGGATTAGGGTTAGGGTTTGGGGTTAAAGTAAGTGTTAGGGGTTAGGTTTAAGGATCCAAGGTTAGGGTTATTTTTAGCTGTAGTGTTAGGGTTAGGGATAAGGGATCCCATTAGCATTAAGGGTCTTCCTTACTGTAGGGTTAAGGGTTAGGCTTAGAGTTAAAGGTTAAGGTTAGGGTCAGTGTTAAGATTTAGGGTGAGGGTTAACAGTTAGGGTAAAGGTTAAGCATTAGGGTTAGGGATTAGTGATTAGGGTTTTTGGTTAGTGTTAGGGTTAGCGGTTAGGAGTTAGTGTTTTATGAAGGGGTATGGTTAGAAATAGGATTGGGGTTAGAGTTAGGGTGAGGTATAGGGGTTAGGTTTAGGGGTTAGTTTTAGGGTAAAAGGATAGGATTAGGGTTACGGCTGGGCTTAGGTTTAGGGTTAAAGTTTACTGCTGGGGTTAGGGCTAGGGTTCAGGGTTAGCGTTAGGGGTTCTGGTTAGGGTTAGGTGTTAGGTTAGTGTCAGGGTTAGGTCTAGTCGTGAGGGTAAGGTTTAGGGTTAGCTTTAAGAGCTAGGGTTAGGTTTAATGGTTAGGATTAGGATTAGGGTTAAGGGTTAGGGTAAGGCTTAGGGGTTAGGGTGAAGGGTTAGGATCAAGGGTTAGGGTTTTTGTTAGGCATAGCGTTGGGTTTATAAGTAAGGGTTACTGTCAGTGTTAGGGTTGTATTTAGGGTTACGTTTAGGGTTAGCGGTTTAGAATTAGGGTTAGGGATTAGGTGTCACAGTGATGACTACGAGATAGGGTTAGAATTATGGGATAGGGGTTGTTCTCAGGAAATGGGTTATGCATTAACGTTAGGATAAGAGGTTAAAGTTAGGCGCACGGTGAGGTTTACGTGTTAAGGGGAGAAATAGGAACAGGGTTGGGTGTTATGTTCAGGGTTAGGGTTATCTGTTAAAGGTATTGTTTATGCTTAGCGCACGGGCCCTGTGTGCATTAGGCGGGTGGGAGGAGTTTAGGGGGCTGGGATTGTACCCGGGAACCCACTCTATCATACTCTGGGTATGGGCCCATGGGTTTCATGCAGGACACAGGGGTAGAGCCTCCTTTCACGCATGGCATGGGAGGATTGCAGGCTTTCTAAACTCTAAGAAAGCAAGAAGTCTGAGAATTAGATTTAGGGTTAGGATTCTGGTTAGGGTTAAGGATGAAGTTTAGTGATAGGGTGAGGGCTTAGGGTTAGGGATTAGGGTTAGGGTTAAAGGTTACTCTTAGGTTTAACGGTTACACTTTGGTTTAGGTTTGAGGTTTATGGTTAGGGTTAAGATGAGGGGTTAGGGTTTGGTACAGGGTTAGGGTTAAGTGTTAGGTTTAGGGTTGAAGATTAGGATTAGGGTTAGGATTAAAGGTTAGCGTGAGAGTTAACGCTTAGGTTTAAGGTTAAGTGTTAGGGTTTAGGGTTAGGGTTAGGGTTAGTTTTAGGGTTAGAGTTATGTGCTATGGTTTGTGTTAGAGGTTAGGTTTAGGTTTACTGGTCAAGGTTAGTGTTACGTTTAGGGGTTAGCATTAGGGTTAGGGTTAGGGTTAGGGTTAACGGATAGGATTAGGGTTAAGTGTTGGGCTTAGGGTTAGAGTTTAGTGTTAGGGTTAGCATTAATGTTTAGGGTTAGGGTCAGGGTTAAATGCTTGGGTGCGGGTAATGGTTAGGGTCAGGGTGAAGGTTCACGGATAGGGTTAGTGTTAAGGGTTACGGGTTGGTTTAGGGTTCAGGGTTAGTGTTAGCATTAGGGCTTAAGGTTAGGATTAGGCGGTAGGTTAGATTTAGGGTTAGATCTACGCGTTACGGTAACGGCTAGCGTTAGGGTTCAGATATAGGGTTAGGTTTAATGCTTAGGATTAGGGTTAGGGTTTGGGGTTAAAGTAAGTGTTAGGGGTTAGGTTTAAGGATCCAAGGTTAGGGTTATTTTTAGCTGTAGTGTTAGGGTTAGGGATAAGGGATCCCATTAGCATTAAGGGTCTTCCTTACTGTAGGGTTAAGGGTTAGGCTTAGAGTTAAAGGTTAAGGTTAGGGTCAGTGTTAAGATTTAGGGTGAGGGTTAACGGTCAGGGTAAAAGTTAAGCGTTAGGGCTAGGGATTAGTGATTAGGGTTTTTGGTTAGTGTTAGGGTTAGCGGTTAGGAGTTAGTGTTTATGAAGGGGTATGGTTAGAATTAGGATTGGGGTTAGAGTTAGGGTGAGGTATAGGGGTTAGGTTTAGGGGTTAGCTTTAGGGTAAAAGGATAGGATTAGGGTTACGGGTTGGGCTTAGGTTTAGGGTTAAAGTTTACTGCTGGGGTTAGGGATAGGGTTCAGGGTTAGCTTTAGGGGTTCTGGTTAGGGTTAGGTGTTAGGTTAGTGTCAGGGTTAGGTCTAGTCGTGAGGGTAAGGTTTAGGGTTAGCTTTAAGAGCTAGGGTTAGGTTTAATGGTTAGGATTAGGATTAGGGTTAAGGGTTAGGGTAAGGCTTAGAGGATAGGGTGAAGGGTTAGGGTCAAGGGTTAGGGTTTTTGTTAGGCATAGCGTTGGGGTTAGAAGTAAGGGTTACCGTCAGTGTTTGGGTTGTAGGTAGGGTTACGGTTAGGGTTAGCGGTTTAGAATTAGGGTTAGGGATTAGGTGTCACAGTGATGACTACGAGATAGGGTTAGAATTATGGGATAAGGATTGTTCTCAGGAAATGGATTATGCATTAACGTTAGGATAAGAGGTTAAAGTTAGGCGCACGGTGATGGTTACGTGTTAAGGGGAGAAATAGGAACAGGGTTGGGTGTTATGTTCAGGGTTAGGGTTATCTGTTAAAGGTATTGTTTATGCTTAGCGCACGGGCCCTGTCTGCATTAGGCGGGCGGGGGGAGTTTAGGGGGCTGGGATTGTACCCGGGAACCCACTCTATCATACTCTGGGTATGGGCCCGTGGGTTTCATGCAGGACACAGTGGTAGAGCCTCCTTTCACGCATGGCATGGGAGGATTGCAGGCTTTCTAAACTCTAAGAAAGCAAGAAGTCTGAGAATTAGATTTAGGGTTAGGATTCTGGTTAGGGTTAAGGATGAAGTTTAGTGTTAGGGTGAGGGCTTAGGGTTAGGGATTAGAGGTAGGGTTAAAGGTTACTCTTAGGTTAAACGGTTACACTTTGGTTTAGGGTTGAGGTTTACGGTTAGGTTTAAGATGAGGGGTTAGGGTTTGGTTCAGGGTTAGGGTTAAGTGTCAGGTTTAGGGTTGAAGATTAGGATTAGGGTTAGGATTAAAGGTTAGCTTGAGAGTTAACGCTTAAGGTTAAGGTTAAGAGTTAGGGTTTAGGGTTAGGTTTAGGGTTAGGGTTAGTTTTAGGGTTAGAGTTATGTGCTATGGTTTGTGTTAGAGGTTAGGGTTAGGTTTACTGGTCACGGTTAGGGTTACGTTTAGGGGGTAGCATTAGGGTTAGGGTTAGGGTTAAGGGATAGGATTAGGGTTAAGTGTTGGGCTTAGGGTTAGGGTTTAGTGTTAGGTTTATCATTAAGGATTAGGGTTAGAATCAGGGTTAAATGCTTGGGTGCGGGTAATGGTTAGGGTCAGGGTTAAGGTTCACGGATAGGGTTAGTGTTAAGGGTTACGGGTAGGTTTAGGGTTCAGGGTTAGTGTTAGCATTAGGGCTTAAGGTTAGGATTAGGCGGTAGGTTAGATTTAGGGTTAGATCTAGGCGTTAGGGTAAGGGCTAGCGTTAGGGTTAAGAGATAGGGTTAGGTTTAATGCTTAGGATTAGGGTTAGGGTTTGGGGTTAAAGTAAGTGTTAGGGGTTAGGTTTAAGGATCCAAGGTTAGGGTTATTTTTAGCTGTAGTTCTAGGGTTAGGGATAAGGGATCCCATTAGCATTAAGGGTCTTCCTTACTGTAGGGTTAAGGGTTAGGCTTAGAGTTAAAGGTTAAGGTTAGGGTCAGTGTTAAGATTTAGGGTGAGGGTTAACAGTTAGGGTAAAGGTTAAGCGTTAGGGTTAGGGATTAGTGATTAGGGTTTTTGGTTAGTGTTAGGGTTAGCGGTTAGGAGTTAGTGTTTTATGAAGGGGTATGGTTAGAATTAGGATTGGGGTTAGAGTTAGGGTGAGGTATAGGGGTTAGGTTTCGGGGTTAGTTTTAGGGTAAAAGGATAGGATTAGGGTTACGGGTTGGGCTTAGGTTTAGGGTTAAAGTTTACTGCTGGGGTTAGGGCTAGGGTTCAGGGTTAGCTTTAGGGGTTCTGGTTAGGGTTAGGTGTTAGGTTAGTGTCAGGGTTAGGTCTAGTCGTGAGGGTAAGGTTTAGGGTTTGCTTTAAGAGCTAGGGTTAGGTTTAATGGTTAGGATTAGTTTTAGGGTTAAGGGTTAGGGTAAGGCTTAGGGGTTAGGGTGAAGGGTTGGGGTCAAGGGTTAGGGTTTTTGTTAGGCATAGCGTTGGGGTTAGAAGTAAGGGTTACTGTCAGTGTTAGGGTTGTAGGTAGGGTTACGGTTAGGGTTAGTGGTTTAGAATAAGGGTTAGGGATTAGGTGTCACAGTGATGACTAGGAGATAGGGTTAGAATTATGGGATAGGGGTTGTTCTCAGGAAATGGGTTATGCATTAACATTAGGATAAGAGGTTAAAGTTAGGCGCACGGTGAGGTTTACGTGTTAAGGGGAGAAATAGGAACAGGGTTGGGTGTTATGTTCAGGGTTAGGGTTATCTGTTAAAGATATTGTTTATGCTTAGCGCACGGGCCCTGTCTGCATTAGGCGGGCGGGGGGAGTTTAGGGGGCTGGGATTGTACCCGGGAACCCACTCTATCATACTCTGGGTATGGGCCCGTGGGTTTCATGCAGGACACAGTGGTAGAGCCTCCTTTCACGCATGGCATGGGAGGATTGCAGGCTTTCTAAACACTAAGAAAGCAAGAAGTCTGAGAATTAGATTTAGGGTTAGGATTCTGGTTAGGGTTAAGGATGAAGTTTAGTGTTAGGGTGAGGGCTTAGGGTTAGGGAATAGGGTTAGGGTTAAGGGTTACTCTTAGGTTTAACGGTTACACTTTGGTTTAGGGTTGAGGTTTACGGTTAGGGTTAAGATGAGGGGTTAGGGTTTGGTACAGGGTTAGGGTTAAGTGTTAGGTTTAGGGTTGAAGATTAGGATTAGGGTTAGGATTAAAGGTTAGCGTGAGAGTTAACGCTGAGGGTTTAGGTTAAGAGTTAGGGTTTAGGGTTAGGGTTAGGGTTAGGGTTAGTTTTAGGGTTAGAGTTATGTGCTATGGTTTCTGTTAGAGGTTAGGGTTAGGTTTACTGGTCACGGATAGGGTTACGTTTAGGGGGTAGCATTAGGGTTAGGGTTAGGGTTAAGGGATAGGATTAGGGATAAGTGTTGGGCTTAGGGTTAGGGTTTAGTGTTAGGGTTAGCATTAAGGATTAGGGTTAGGGTCAGGGTTAAATGCTTGGGTGCGGGTAATGGTTAGGGTCAGGGTTAAGGTTCACGGATAGGGTTAGTGTTAAGGGTTACGGGTAGGTTTAGGGTTCAGGGTTAGTGTTAGCATTAGGGCTTAAGGTTAGGATTAGGCGGTAGGTTAGATTTAGGGTTAGATCTAGGCGTTAGGGTAAGGGCTAGCGTTAGGGTTAAGAGATAGGGTTAGGTTTAATGCTTAGGATTAGGGTTAGGGTTTGGGGTTAAAGTAAGTGTTAGGGGTTAGGTTTAAGGATCCAAGGTTAGGGTTATTTTTAGCTGTAGTGTTAGGGTTAGGGATAAGGGATCCCATTAGCATTAAGGGTCTTCCTTACTGTAGGGTTAAGGGTTAGGCTTAGAGTTAAAGTTTAAGGTTAGGGTCAGTGTTAAGATTTAGGGTGAGGGTTAACGCTTAGGGTAAAGGTTAAGCGTTAGGGTTAGGAATTAGTGATTAGGGTTTTTGGTTAGTGTTAGGGTTAGCGGTTAGGAGTTAGTGTTTTATGAAGGGGTATGGTTAGAATTAGGATTGGGGTTAGAGTTAGGGTGAGGTATAGGGGTTAGGTTTAGGGGTTAGTTTTAGGTTAAAAGGATAGGATTAGTGTTACGGGTGGGCTTAGGTTTAGGGTTAAAGTTTACTGCTAGGGTTAGGGATAGGGTTCAGGGTTAGCTTTAGGGGTTCTGGTTAGGGTTAGGTGTTAGGTTAGTGTCAGGGTTAGGTCTAGTCGTGAGGGTAAGATTTAGGGTTAGCTTTAAGAGCTAGGGTTAGGTTTAATGGTTAGGATTAGGATTAGGGTTAAGGGTTAGGGTAAGGCTTAGGGGTTAGGGTGAAGGGTTAGGGTCAAGGGTTAGGGTTTTTGTTAGGCATAGCGTTGGGGTTAGATGTAAGGGTTACTGTCAGTGTTAGGGTTGTAGGTAGGGTTACGGTTAGGGTTAGCGGTTTAGAATTAGGGTTAGCGATTAGGTGTCACACTGATGACTAGGAGATAGGGTTAGAATTATGGGATAGGGGTTGTTCTCAGGAAATGGGTTATGCATTAACGTTAGGATAAGAGGTTAAAGTTCGGCGCACGGTGAGGTTTACGTGTTAAGGGGAGAAATAGGAACAGGGTTGGGTGTTATGTTCAGGGTTAGGGTTATCTGTTAAAGGTATTGTTTATGCTTAGCGCACGGGCCCTGTCTGCATTAGGCGGGCGGGGGGAGTTTAGGGGGCTGGGATTGTACCTGGGAACCCACTCTATCATACTCTGGGTATGGGCCCGTGGGTTTCATGCAGGACACAGGGGTAGAGCCTCCTTTCACGCATGGCATGGGAGGATTGCAGGCTTTCTAAACTCTAAGAAAGCAAGAAGTCTGAGAATTAGATTTAGGGTTAGGATTCTGGTTAGGGTTAAGGATGAAGTTTAGTGTTAGGGTGAGGGCTTAGGGTTAGGGATTAGGGTTAGGGTTAAAGGTTACTCTTAGGTTTAACGGTTACACTTTGGTTTAGGGTTGAGGTTTACGGTTAGGGTTAAGATGAGGGGTTAGGGTTTGGTACAGGGTTAGGGTTAAGTGTTAGGTTTAGGGTTGAAGATTAGGATTAGGGTTAGGATTAAAGGTTAGCGTGAGAGTTAACGCTTAGGGTTAAGGTTAAGAGTTAGGGTTTAGGGTTAGGGTTAGGGTTAGTTTTAGGGTTAGAGTTATGTGCTATGGTTTGTGTTAGAGGTTAGGGTTAGGTTTAGTGGTCACGGTTAGGGTTACGTTTAGGGGTTAGCATTAGGGTTAGGGTTAGGGTTAGGGTTAACGGATAGGTTAGGGTTAAGTGTTGGGCTTAGGGTTAGGGTTTAGTGTTAGGGTTAGCATTAATGATTAGGGTTAAGGTCAGGGTTAAATGCTTGGGTGCGGGTAATGGTTAGGGTCAGGGTGAAGGTTCACGGATAGGGTTAGTGTTAAGGGTTACGGGTTGGTTTAGGGTTCAGGGTTAGTGTTAGCATTAGGGCTTAAGGTTAGGATTAGGCGGTAGGTTAGATTTAGGGTTAGATCTAGGCGTTAGGGTAACGGCTAGCGTTAGGGTTAAGAGATAGGGTTAGGTTTAATGCTTAGGATTAGGGTTAGGATTTGGGGTTAAAGTAAGTGTTAGAGGTTAGGTTTAAGGATCCAAGGTTAGGGTTATTTTTCGCTGTAGTGTTAGGGTTAGGGATAAGGGATCCCATTAGCATTAAGGGTCTTCCTTACTGTAGGGTTAAGGGTTAGGCTTAGAGTTAAAGGTTAAGGTTAGGGTCAGTGTTAAGATTTAGGGTGAGGGTTTACGGTCAGGGTAAAAGTTAAGCGTTAGGGCTAGGGATTAGTGATTAGGGTTTTTGGTTAGTGTTAGGGTTAGCGGTTAGGAGTTAGTGTTTTATGAAGGGGTATGGTTAGAATTAGGATTGGGGTTAGAGTTAGGGTGAGGTATAGGGGTTAGGTTTAGGGGTTAGCTTTAGGGTAAAAGGATAGGATTAGGGTTACGGGTTGGATTAGGTTTAGGGTTAAAGTTTACTGCTGGGGTTAGGGATAGGGTTCAGGGTTAGCTTTAGGGGTTCTGGTTAGGGTTAGGTGTTAGGTTAGTGTCAGGGTTAGGTCTAGTCGTGAGGGTAAGGTTTAGGGTTAGCTTTAAGAGCTAGGGTTAGGTTTAATGGTTAGGATTAGGATTAGGGTTAAGGGTTAGGGTAAGGCTTAGGGGTTAGGGTGAAGGGTTAGGGTCAAGGGTTAGGGTTTTTGTTAGGCATAGCGTTGGGGTGAGAAGTAAGGGTTACTGTCAGTGTTAGGGTTGTAGGTAGGGTTACGGTTAGGGTTAGCGGTTTAGAATTAGGGTTAGGGATTAGGTGTCACAGTGATGACTACGAGATAGGGTTAGAATTATGGGATAGGGGTTGTTCTCAGGAAATGGGTTATGCATTAACGTTAGGATAAGAGGTTAAAGTTAGGCGCACGGTGAGGTTTACGTGTTAAGGGGAGAAATAGGAACAGGGTTGGGTGTTATGTTCAGGGTTAGGGTTATCTGTTAAAGGTATTGTTTATGCTTAGCGCACGGGCCCTGTCTGCATTAGGCGGGCGGGGGGAGTTTAGGGGGCTGGGATTGTACCCGGGAACCCACTCTATCATACTCTGGGTATGGGCCCGTGGGTTTCATGCAGGACACAGTGGTAGAGCCTCCTTTCACGCATGGCATGGGAGGATTGCAGGCTTTCTAAACTCTAAGAAAGCAAGAAGTCTGAGAATTAGATTTAGGGTTAGGATTCTGGTTAGGGTTAAGGATGAAGTTTAGTGTTAGGGTGAGGGCTTAGGGTTAGGGAATAGGGTTAGAGTTAAAGGTTACTCTTAGGTTTAACGGTTACACTTTGGTTTAGGGTTGAGGTTTACGGTTAGGGTTAAGATGAGGGGTTAGGGTTTGGTACAGGGTTAGGGTTAAGTGTTAGGTTTAGGGTTGAAGATTAGGATTAGGGTTAGGATTAAAGGTTAGCGTGAGAGTTAACGCTTAGGGTTAAGGTTAAGAGTTAGGGTTCAGGGTTAGGTTTAGGGTTAGTTTTAGGGTTAGAGTTATGTGCTATGGTTTGTGTTAGAGGTTAGGGTTAGGTTTACTGGTCACGGTTAGGGTTACGTCTAGGAGTTAGCCTTAGGGTTAGGGTTAGGGTTAGGGTTAAGGGATAGGATTAGGGTTAAGTGTTGGGCTTAGGGTTAGGGTTTAGTGTTAGGGTTAGCATAAAGGATTAGGGTTAGGGTCAGGGTTAAATTCTTGGGTGCTGGTAATGGTTAGGGTCAGGTTAATGTTCAAGGATAGGGTTAGTGTTAAGGGTTACGGGTAGGTTTAGGGTTCAGGGTTAGTGTTAGCATCAGGGCTTAAGGTTAGGATTAGTCGGTAGGTTAGATTTAGGGTTAGATCTAGGCGTTAGTGTAAGGGCTAGCGTTAGGGTTAAGAGATAGGGTTAGGTTTAATGCTTAGGATTAGGGTTAGGGTTTGGTGTTAAAGTAAGTGTTAGGGGTTAGGTTTAAGGATCCAAGGTTAGGGTAATTTTAGCTGTAGTGTTAGGGTTAGGGATAAGGGATCCCATTAGCATTAAGGGTCTTCCTTACTGTAGGGTTAAGGGTTAGGCTTAGAGTTAAAGTTTAAGGTTAGGGTCAGTGTTAAGATTTAGGGTGAGGGTTAACGCTTAGGGTAAAGGTTAAGCGTTAGGGTTAGGGATTAGTGATTAGGGTTTTTGGTTAGTGTTAGGGTTAGCGGTTAGGAGTTAGTGTTTTATGAAGGGGTATGGTTAGAATTAGGATTGGGGTTAGAGTTAGGGTGAGGTATAGGGGTTAGGTTTAGGGGTTAGTTTTAGGTTAAAAGGATAGGATTAGTGTTACGGGTGGGCTTAGGTTTAGGGTTAAAGTTTACTGCTAGGGTTAGGGATAGGGTTCAGGGTTAGCTTTAGGGGTTCTGGTTAGGGTTAGGTGTTAGGTTAGTGTCAGGGTTAGGTCTAGTCGTGAGGGTAAGGTTTAGGGTTAGCTTTAAGAGCTAGGGTTAGGTTTAATGGTTAGGATTAGGATTAGGGTTAAGGGTTAGGGTAAGGCTTAGGGGTTAGGGTGAAGGGTTAGGGTCAAGGGTTAGGGTTTTTGTTAGGCATAGCGTTGGGGTTAGATGTAAGGGTTACTGTCAGTGTTAGGGTTGTAGGTAGGGTTACGGTTAGGGTTAGCGGTTTAGAATTAGGGTTAGGGATTAGGTGTCACACTGATGACTAGGAGATAGGGTTAGAATTATGGGATAGGGGTTGTTCTCAGGAAATGGGTTATGCATTAACGTTAGGATAAGAGGTTAAAGTTAGGCGCACGGTGAGGTTTACGTGTTAAGGGGAGAAATAGGATCAGGGTTGGGTGTTATGTTCAGGGTTAGGGTTATCTGTTAAAGGTATTGTTTATGCTTAGCGCACGGGCCCTGTCTGCATTAGGCGGGCGGGGGGAGTTTAGGGGACTGGGATTGTACCCGGGAACCCACTCTATCATACTCTGGGTATGGGCCCGTGGGTTTCATGCAGGACACAGGGGTAGAGCCTCCTTTCACGCATGGCATGGGAGGATTGCAGGCTTTCTAAACTCTAAGAAAGCAAGAAGTCTGAGAATTAGATTTAGGGTTAGGATTCTGGTTAGGGTTAAGGATGAAGTTTAGTGTTAGGGTGAGGGCTTAGGGTTAGGGATTAGGGTTAGGGTTAAAGGTTACTCTTAGGTTTAACGGTTACACTTTGGTTTAGGGTTGAGGTTTACGGTTAGGGTTAAGATGAGGGGTTAGGTTTTGGTACAGGGTTAGGGTTAAGTGTTAGGTTTAGGGTTGAAGACTAGGATTAGGGTTTAGGATTAAAGGTTAGCGTGAGAGTTAACGCTTAGGGTTAAGGTTAAGAGTTAGGGTTTAGGGTTAGGGTTAGGGTTAGTTTTAGGGTTAGAGTTATGTGCTATGGTTTGTGTTAGAGGTTAGGGTTAGGTTTAGTGGTCACGGTTAGGGTTACGTTTAGGGGTTAGCATTAGGGTTAGGGTTAGGGTTAGGGTTAACGGATAGGTTAGGGTTAAGTGTTGGGCTTAGGGTTAGGGTTTAGTGTTAGGGTTAGCATTAATGATTAGGGTTAAGGTCAGGGTTAAATGCTTGGGTGCGGGTAATGGTTAGGGTCAGGGTGAAGGTTCACGGATAGGGTTAGTGTTAAGGGTTACGGGTTGGTTTAGGGTTCAGGGTTAGTGTTAGCATTAGGGCTTAAGGTTAGGATTAGGCGGTAGGTTAGATTTAGGGTTAGATGTAGGCGTTAGGGTAAGGGCTAGCGTTAGGGTTAAGAGATAGGGTTAGGTTTAATGCTTAGGATTAGGGTTAGGGTTTGGGGTTAAATTAAGTGTTAGGGGTTAGGTTTAAGGATCCAAGGTTAGGGTTATTTTTCGCTGTAGTGTTAGTGTTAGGGATAAGGGATCCCATTAGCATTAAGGGTCTTCCTTACTGTAGGGTTAAGGGTTAGGCTTAGAGTTAAAGGTTAAGGTTAGGGTCAGTGTTAAGATTTAGGGTGAGGGTTTACGGTCAGGGTAAAAGTTAAGCGTTAGGGCTAGGGATTAGTGATTAGGGTTTTTGGTTAGTGTTAGGGTTAGCGGTTAGGAGTTAGTGTTTTATGAAGGGGTATGGTTAGAATTAGGATTGGGGTTAGAGTTAGGGTGAGGTATAGGGGTTAGGTTTAGGGGTTAGCTTTAGGGTAAAAGGATAGGATTAGGGTTACGGGTTGGATTAGGTTTAGGGTTAAAGTTTACTGCTGGGGTTAGGGATAGGGTTCAGGGTTAGCTTTAGGGGTTCTGGTTAGGGTTAGGTGTTAGGTTAGTGTCAGGGTTAGGTCTAGTCGTGAGGGTAAGGTTTAGGGTTAGCTTTAAGAGCTAGGGTTAGGTTTAATGGTTAGGATTAGGATTAGGGTTAAGGGTTAGGGTAAGGCTTAGGGGTTAGGGTGAAGGGTTAGGGTCAAGGGTTAGGGTTTTTGTTAGGCATAGCGTTGGGGTGAGAAGTAAGGGTTACTGTCAGTGTTAGGGTTGTAGGTAGGGTTACGGTTAGGGTTAGCGGTTTAGAATTAGGGTTAGGGATTAGGTGTCACAGTGATGACTAGGAGATAGGGTTAGAATTATGGGATAGGGGTTGTTCTCAGGAAATGGGTTATGCATTAACGTTAGGATAAGAGGTTAAAGTTAGGCGCACGGTGAGGTTTACGTGTTAAGGGGAGAAATAGGAACAGGGTTGGGTGTTATGTTCAGGGTTAGGGTTATCTGTTAAAGGTATTGTTTATGCTTAGCGCACGGGCCCTGTCTGCATTAGGCGGGCGGGGGGAGTTTAGGGGGCTGGGATTGTACCCGGGAACCCACTCTATCATACTCTGGGTATGGGCCCGTGGGTTTCATGCAGGACACAGTGGTAGAGCCTCCTTTCACGCATGGCATGGGAGGATTGCAGGCTTTCTAAACTCTAAGAAAGCAAGAAGTCTGAGAATTAGATTTAGGGTTAGGATTCTGGTTAGGGTTAAGGATGAAGTTTAGTGTTAGGGTGAGGGCTTAGGGTTAGGGAATAGGGTTAGAGTTAAAGGTTACTCTTAGGTTTAACGGTTACACTTTGGTTTAGGGTTGAGGTTTACGGTTAGGGTTAAGATGAGGGGTTAGGGTTTGGTACAGGGTTAGGGTTAAGTGTTAGGTTTAGGGTTGAAGATTAGGATTAGGGTTAGGATTAAAGGTTACCGTGAGAGTTAACGCTTAGGGTTAAGGTTAAGAGTTAGGGTTTAGGGTTAGGGTTAGGGTTAGTTTTAGGGTTAGAGTTATGTGCTATGGTTTGTGTTAGAGGTTAGGGTTAGGTTTACTGGTCACGGTTAGGGTTACGTCTAGGAGTTAGCATTAGGGTTAGGGTTAGGGTTAGGGTTAAGGGATAGGATTAGGGTTAAGTGTTGGGCTTAGGGTTAGGGTTTAGTGTTAGGGTTAGCATAAAGGATTAGGGTTAGGGTCAGGGTTAAATTCTTGGGTGCTGGTAATGGTTAGGGTCAGGTTAATGTTCAAGGATAGGGTTAGTGTTAAGGGTTACGGGTTGGTTTAGGGTTCAGGGTTAGTGTTAGCATCAGGGCTTAAGGTTAGGATTAGTCGGTAGGTTAGATTTAGGGTTAGATCTAGGCTTTAGTGTAAGGGCTAGCGTTAGGGTTAAGAGATAGGGTTAGGTTTAATGCTTAGGATTAGGGTTAGGGTTTGGGGTTAAAGTAAGTGTTAGGGGTTAGGTTTAAGGATCCAAGGTTAGGGTTATTTTTAGCTGTAGTGTTAGGGTTAGGGATAAGGGATCCCATTAGCATTAAGGGTCTTCCTTACTGTAGGGTTAAGGGTTAGGCTTAGAGTTAAAGGTTAAGGTTAGGGTCAGTGTTAAGATTTAGGGTGAGGGTTTACGGTCAGGGTAAAAGTTAAGCGTTAGGGCTAGGGATTAGTGATTAGGGTTTTTGGTTAGTGTTAGGGTTAGCGGTTAGGAGTTAGTGTTTTATGAAGGGGTATGGTTAGAATTAGGATTGGGGTTAGAGTTAGGGTGAGGTATAGGGGTTAGGTTTAGGGGTTAGCTTTAGGGTAAAAGGATAGGATTAGGGTTACGGGTTGGATTAGGTTTAGGGTTAAAGTTTACTGCTGGGGTTAGGGATAGGGTTCAGGGTTAGCTTTAGGGGTTCTGGTTAGGGTTAGGTGTTAGGTTAGTGTCAGGGTTAGGTCTAGTCGTGAGGGTAAGGTTTAGGGTTAGCTTTAAGAGCTAGGGTTAGGTTTAATGGTTAGGATTAGGATTAGGGTTAAGGGTTAGGGTAAGGCTTAGGGGTTAGGGTGAAGGGTTAGGGTCAAGGGTTAGGGTTTTTGTTAGGCATAGCGTTGGGGTGAGAAGTAAGGGTTACTGTCAGTGTTAGGGTTGTAGGTAGGGTTACGGTTAGGGTTAGCGGTTTAGAATTAGGGTTAGGGATTAGGTGTCACAGTGATGACTAGGAGATAGGGTTAGAATTATGGGATAGGGGTTGTTCTCAGGAAATGGGTTATGCATTAACGTTAGGATAAGAGGTTAAAGTTAGGCGCACGGTGAGGTTTACGTGTTAAGGGGAGAAATAGGAACAGGGTTGGGTGTTATGTTCAGGGTTAGGGTTATCTGTTAAAGGTATTGTTTATGCTTAGCGCACGGGCCCTGTCTGCATTAGGCGGGCCGGGGGAGTTTAGGGGGCTGGGATTGTACCCGGGAACCCACTCTATCATACTCTGGGTATGGGCCCGTGGGTTTCATGCAGGACACAGTGGTAGAGCCTCCTTTCACGCATGGCATGGGAGGATTGCAGGCTTTCTAAACTCTAAGAAAGCAAGAAGTCTGAGAATTAGATTTAGGGTTAGGATTCTGGTTAGGGTTAAGGATGATGTTTAGTGTTATGGTGAGGGCTTAGGGTTAGGGAATAGGGTTAGAGTTAAAGGTTACTCTTAGGTTTAACGGTTACACTTTGGTTTAGGGTTGAGGTTTACGGTTAGGGTTAAGATGAGGGGTTAGGGTTTGGTACAGGGTTAGGGTTAAGTGTTAGGTTTAGGGTTTAAGATTAGGATTAGGGTTAGGATTAAAGGTTACCGTGAGAGTTAACGCTTAGGGTTAAGGTTAAGGGTTAGGGTTTAGGGTTAGGTTTAGGGTTAGTTTTAGGGTTAGAGTTATGTGCTATGGTTTGTGTTAGAGGTTAGGGTTAGGTTTACTGGTCACGGTTAGGGTTACGTCTAGGAGTTAGCATTAGGGTTAGGGTTAGGGTTAAGGGATAGGCTTAGGGTTAAGTGTTGGGCTTAGGGTTAGGGTTTAGTGTTAGGTTTATCATTAAGGATTAGGGTTAGAATCAGGGTTAAATGCTTGGGTGCGGGCAATGGTTAGGGTCAGGGTTAAGGTTCACGGATAGGGTTAGTGTTAAGGTTTACGGGTAGGTTTAGGGTTCAGGGTTAGTGTTAGCATTAGGGCTTAAGGTTAGGATTAGGCGATAGGTTAGATTTAGGGTTAGATCTAGGCGTTAGGGTAAGGGCTAGCGTTAGGGTTACGAGATAGGGTTAGGTTTAATGCTTAGGATTAGGGTTAGGGTTTGGGGTTAAAGTAAGTGTTAGGGGTTAGGTTTAAGGATCCAAGGTTAGGGTTATTTTTAGCTGTAGTGTTAGGGTTAGGGATAAGTGATCCCATTAGCATTAAGGGTCTTCCTTACTGTAGGGTTAAGGGTTAGGCTTAGAGTTAAAGGTTAAGGTTAGGGTCAGTGTTAAGATTTAGGGTGAGGGTTAACGGTTAGGGTAAAGGTTAAGCGTTAGGGTTAGGGATTAGTGATTAGGGTTTTTGGTTAGTGTTAGGGTTAGCGGTTAGGAGTTAGTGTTTTATGAAGGGGTATGGTTAGAATTAGGATTGGGGTTAGAGTTAGGGTGAGGTATAGGGTTTAGGTTTAGGGGTTAGTTTTAGGGTAAAAGGATAGGATTAGAGTTACGGGTTGGGCTTAGGTTTAGGGTTAAAGTTTACTGCTAGGGTTAGGGATAGGGTTCAGGGTTAGCTTTAGGGGTTCTGGTTAGGGTTAGGTGTTAGGTTAGTGTCAGGGTTAGGTCTAGTCGTGAGGGTAAGGTTTAGGGTTAGCTTTAAGAGCTAGGGTTAGGTTTAATGGTTAGGATTAGGATTAGGGTTAAGGGTTAGGGTAAGGCTTAGGGGTTAGGGTGAAGGGTTAGGGTCAAGGGTTAGGGTTTTTGTTAGGCATAGCGTTGGGGTTAGAAGTAAGGGTTACTGTCAGTGTTAGGGTTGTAGGTAGGGTTACGGTTAGGGTTAGCGGTTTAGAATTAGGGTTAGGGATTAGGTGTCACAGTGATGACTAAGAGATAGGGTTAGAATTATGGGATAGGGGTTGTTCTCAGGAAATGGGTTATGCATTAACGTTAGGATAAGAGGTTAAAGTTAGGCGCACGGTGAGGTTTACGTGTTAAGGGGAGAAATAGGAACAGGGTTGGGTGTTATGTTCAGGGTTAGGGTTATCTGTTAAAGGTATTGTTTATGCTTAGCGCACGGGCCCTGTCTGCATTAGGCGGGCCGGGGGAGTTTAGGGGGCTGGGATTGTACCCAGGAACCCACTCTATCATACTCTGGGTATGGGCCCGTGGATTTCATGCAGGACACAGTGGTAGAGCCTCCTTTCACGCATGGCATGGGAGGATTGCAGGCTTTCTAAACTCTAAGAAAGCAAGAAGTCTGAGAATTAGATTTAGGGTTAGGATTCTGGTTAGGGTTAAGGATGAAGTTTAGTGTTAGGGTGAGGGCTTAGGGTTAGGGAATAGGGTTAGGGTTAAAGGTTACTCTTAGGTTTAACGGTTACACTTTGGTTTAGGGTTGAGGTTTACGGTTAGGGTTAAGATGAGGGGTTAGGGTTTGCTACAGGGTTAGGGTTAAGTGTTAGATTTAGGGTTGAAGATTAGGATTAGGGTTAGGATTAAAGGTTAGCGTGAGAGTTAACGCTTAGGGTTAAGGTTAAGAGTTAGGGTTTAGGGTTAGGGTTAGGGTTAGTTTTAGGGTTAGAGTTATGTGCTATGGTTTGTGTTAGAGGTTAGGGTTAGGTTTACTGGTCACGGTTAGGGTTACGTTTAGGGGGTAGCATTAGGGTTAGGGTTAGGGTTAAGGGGTAGAATTAGGGATAAGTGTTGGGCTTAGGGTTAGGGTTTAGTGTTAGGGTTAGCATTAAGGATTAGGGTTAGGGTCAGGGTTAAATATTTGGGTGTGGGTAATGGTTAGGGTCAGGGTTTAGGTTCACGGATAGGGTTAGTGTTAAGGGTTACGGGTAGGTTTAGGGTTCAGGGTTAGAGTTAGCATTAGGGCTTAAGGTTAGGATTAGGCGGTAGGTTAGATTTAGGGTTAGATCTAGGCGTTAGGGTAAGGACTAGCGTTAGGGTTAAGAGATAGGGTTAGGTTTAATGCTTAGGATAAGGGTTAGGGTTTGGGGTTAAAGTAAGTGTTAGGGGATAGGTTTAAGGATCCAAGGTTAGGATTATTTTTAGCTGTAGTGTTAGGGTTAGGGATAAGGGATCCCATTAGCATTAAGGGTCTTCCTTACTGTAGGGTTAAGGGTTAGGCTTAGAGTTAAAGGTTAAGGTTAGGGTCAGTGTTAAGATTTAGGGTGAGGGTTAACGGTTAGGGTAAAGGTTAAGCGTTAGGGTTAGGGATTAGTGATTAGGGTTTTTGGTTACTGTTAGGATTAGCGGTTAGGAGTTAGTGTTTTATGAAGGGGTATGGTTAGAATTAGGATTGGGGTTAGAGTTAGGGTGAGGTATAGGTGTTAGGTTTAGGGGTTAGTTTTAGGGAAAAAGGATAGGATTAAGGTTACGGGTTGGGCTTAGGTTTAGGGTTAAAGTTTACTGCTAGGGTTAGGGATAGGGTTCAGGGTTAGCTTTAGGGGTTCTGGTTAGGGTTAGGTGTTAGGTTAGTGTCAGGGTTAGGTCTAGTCGTGAGGGTAAGATTTAGGGTTAGCTTTAAGAGCTAGGGTTAGGTTTAATGGTTAGGATTAGGATTAGGGTTAAGGGTTAGGGTAAGGCTTAGGGGTTAGGGTGAAGGGTTAGGGTCAAGGGTTAGGGTTTTTGTTAGGCATAGCGTTGGGGTTAGAAGTAAGGGTTACTGTCAGTGTTAGGGTTGTAGGTAGGGTTACGGTTAGGGTTAGTGGTTTAGAATTAGGTGTCACAGTGATGACTAGGAGATAGGGTTAGAATTATGGGATAGGGGTTGTTCTCAGGAAATGGGTTATGCATTAACGTTAGGATAAGAGGTTAAAGTTAGGCGCACGGTGAGGTTTACGTGTTAAGGGGAGAAATAGGAACAGGGTTGGGTGTTATGTTCTGCGTTAGGGTTATCTGTTAAAGGTATTGTTTATGCTTAGCGCACGGGCCCTGTCTGCATTAGGCGAGCGGGGGGAGTTTAGGGGGCTGGGATTGTACCCGGGAACCCACTCTATCATTCTCTGGGTATGGGCCCATGGGTTTCATGCAGGACACAGTGGTAGAGCCTCCTTTCATGCATGGCATGGGAGGATTGCAGGCTTTCTAAACTCTAAGAAAGCAAGCGAAGATGGCGGAGTGGCGGTGACTGCTCGAATCTGCGCCCCGGCGAGGATCCGTGGATCCGGACCTGCCACAACGCTAGAGGACCGCTCCCACACAGGAACAGCGGTGTGAATCCACGGAGAATCAGCGTGGGACAAACAGAGCAAGTGAGGTCTGAGGTGAACAGAAATTAAGATCGCGGAACTCTGCGGAAGGCGCGGAACAGACAGTAGCCAGCAGAGCGCAGGCGGCTGCGCCCGCCCCCAGGTGGGGCAGGGGCAGTCTTTAGGAAAAGCGGCTTGCGCTCCTCACTGACCTCCACCCCCAATTGCTTGGAGACCCCCTCGCAAGCCAGAGCAGAATCACCGAGCGAGACGTAGGGCATTGCAGACAGGAGGCTTTTTCGGGAGAATAGCTTGGAACGTGGGAAGTCTCGGCTGAGACAGTCCTTGGCGAGAAGGGACGGACCTGTGCCGGGGGGAGGGGCACGAACAATCCCCGATCAGCGAATTGCGCTGTACCTCTGCGCTACTTTTGTCGGTGTTTCTTCAGCCGGTGGCCCCCGGCGGCTTTGCCCACCAAACACCCCGGCAGCGGCGGTCCCTGGTCTCTGCCTGCCGGGGAGCCGGTCCCCCTCCGACCCCGGAGCGCTGCGGGCGCCATCTTGAAAGCAAAGGCGGAACCGCTCGGGAGCCATAAGGTGCCCAGCGGCTCTCTCTCCCCGGCGCCCCCCGCTGGTCTCTGGGCCCGCGCCATCTCCGCCGGCCGCACTCGGCGTGAAGGGGCGGAGCTGCGCTAAGACGTAAAATAAACATTGAGTTGCCGCTCCGGAATCAACGGAGCGGGCGTGAAGGGGCGGAGCTGCGCTAAGGCGCAAAAACACAATCATTGAGCTGCTGAACTATATACTTCAGAATTGTGTATCCCTTCGTTTAGTGATGCGCTGTAGTGCTGTGTAGCTCTGTTTTTGTTCTTTTGTGTTTGTGTTTTCGCTGTTTCTGGGTTAGGTCTCTTTGTGTTATTTGTTAGTTTGGTTTTTGTTTTTCCTTTGTTTTGTTTTGTTTTATTTTGCTTCTTTTTTTTTTTGTTGTTGTTGTTTTGTTTTTTCTTTTCTCTTTCCTTTTTTTCCCTCTTCTCTTCTCCTTTTCTTTTCTCTTTCTTTTTCTTCTCCTTCTGTTCTTTCTTTTCACTTCCTTTTTTTTTTCTTTTTTTTTTTTTTTCTTTTCTTTTCTTTTTTCTTTTTCCTTATTTCTTCTCTCTTTTTGCCTTCTAATTGGGAACCCACGGTGAGCTTGGGAATGGGCCAGGCCCCTGGCTCTGGTACATACCGGAACCTGAGTAGTCACTCCCAACGCCGGCGATCTGCGGGTGTGCAATAGCCATCATGGGGCCCACAGCCAAGTCACTGCGGAGCAATAGGGTGCCAAGAGGCTCCTTGGACGGCCCCCTCCCCTGGTCCACAGACCTTATATAGGGTCCCCACCCACGTCTAAACATTGACTACTTCTCCAGAAGTGAGAATGTGGAGCCTGGTCCCTGGGGACATTGGGCCAAGGCAGACTTTTGCCTGTGGGAGTTGCGGCAAATGGGGCGCTGAGCGAGGGAGGGCACCATCCACTCCCCACAGCTAGTATCTTTCCTGCAGATAGAGACAGAAACCACCCCTATAGAGGAAGAACCAAAGGGAAACAAACAAACAAAGAGAATTTTGGTCCACTACTAGTGTGGACCCTACCTGCCCTCTGAAAGACTACAACACAGTGTCCTAACTCACCAAAGCAGTCTTGGATCACTCCAATCCTCTAGGAATGGACCCATCAGAAGCAGTCCCCCAACTGAAATAGAAAAATTTCTAAACAATTCACAACAGTCTTCCCCTCTTGCCAAAGGAAGCAATATACCTAGACTGCTCCACAGCCTAAGAATAGAGCACAGAGAGTGCTGTTAACCAGACTAAATCTATAAGTAAAGATCCAACGATCAATCTAGATGGGAAGGGCCCAGCGAAAAAACACAGGAAGCACAAAGAATCAAACAGAAAGCTCACCCCCAAAGAGAAATACCGGCTCTCAACCATTTGACACAAACCAGACTCAAAACACCAACATGTCACAGGAAGAATTCCAATTATGGATCATAAACAAGCTGAATAATATACAAGAATCAATGGACAGACAACACAAGGAAAATGCAAAAAAAATACAGGATTTGGAGGAAAAATTCACTAAAGAAATTGAAATATTGAAGAAAAACCAAACTGAACTCCTAGAAATGAAGAATTCACTCAGAGAGCTACAAAACACTGTGGAAAGTCTCAAAAGCAGGGTAGATCAAACAGAGGAAAGAATCTCAGAAATTGAAGACAACTCCTTCCAACTAAATAAGTCAGTCACAGAGATAGATCAAAAAAGTAAGAGAAATGATCTGAGTCTTCAAGAAATGTGGGATTATGTGAAGAAACCTAACTTGAGAGTTATTGGCATTCCTGAGGGCGAAGAAGATAATAAGCAAGGGTTGGACAAGCTATTTGAAGACATAATCGAGGAAAATTTTCCAGGCCTTGCCAATACTCTAGACATACAGATTCAAGAAGCTCAAAGGACCCCTGGGAGATTCATAGCAAATAGGAAAACACCACGCCACGTAGTCATCAGGCTGACCAAAATATCCACTAAAGAGTCCCTTCTCCGAGCTGTAAGGAGAAAGAAACAGGTAACTTACAAAGGAAAACCCATCAGAATTACGCCAGATTTCTCAGCTGAAACCTTACAAGCAAGAAGAGGTTGGGGCCCCATTTTCACGCTTCTGAAACAGAATAATGCCCAGCCTAGAATCTTGTACCCAGCTAAGCTAAGTTTTCTATACGAAGGAGAAAACAAGACATTCTCAGATAAACAAAGGTTGAAGGAATTCACCAAGACAAGACCAGCCCTGCAAGAAGTACTCAAAAGAGAGTTACACACGGATCAGCACAAGAAAGATCCACGAATGTAAAACTACTCAAGAGCTAAAGATCAAATTCCAGATACCACAATGGCTCAGGAGAGAAAACATCGCAATGAAGTTCTACCCAACAAGCTGAACAAAAAACCGTCTCACTTATCAGTTTTCTCAATAAATGTGAATGGCTTGAATTCCCCGCTCAAGAGACATAGACTGTCCCAATGGATAAAAAAGCACAAGCCAAGTATCTGCTGTCTCCAAGAAACCCACCTAAAGAGCAAAGATGCATTTAGACTGAAAGTAAAAGGATGGAAATCGGTATTTCATGCAAACGGTAACGAAAAGAAAGCTGGTGTGGCAATCTTAATTTCCAATAACTTAGCTTTCAAACCAACAAAAATAATTAAAGACAAAAATGGCTACTACATACTGGTCAAGGGCACAATTCAACAAGAAGCCATGACTATACTCAATATATATGCACCCAACCTAGGTGCACCTAGATTCATAAAGCAAACCCTACTAGATCTGAACCAGATGATAGATAATAATACTGTAATAGCTGGAGACTTTAACACCCCACTGACAGTACAGGACAGATCCTCTAAACAGAAAATAAACAAAGACATAATGGACCTAAATAGAATGCTAGAACAAATGGGCATGGCTGACATCTATAGGACATTCTACCCAAAGTCCACAGAATATACATTCTTCTCATCAGCTCACAGGACATTCTCTAAGATTGACCATGTCCTAGGACATAAATCATGTCTTCAAAAATTCAAAAAAATAGAAATTATACCATGCATCTTCTCAGATCACAGCGGAATAAAAGTAACAATGATCACAAACAGAAACCCTCACTCTTACTCAAAGTCATGGAAGCTAAATAACCTTCTCCTGAATAATTATTCTATAAAAGAAGAAATCAAGATGGAAATCAAAAATTTCTTTGAATTAAATGACAATGGAGATACAACTTATCAAAATCTATGGGATGCAGCTAAAGCAGTCCTGAGAGGAAAATTCATATCCATAAATGCCTATATCAAAAAGACAGAAAACATGCAAATAGACAACCTAACGAATAGACTCAAAGAGCTGGAGAAAGAAGAACAGAACGATCCCAAACCCAGCAGAAGGCAAGAAATTACTAAGATCAAATCAGAACTAAATGAAAAGGACAACAAAGAAACTATAAGGGAAATTAATAAAACAAAAAGTTGGTTCTTTGAAAAGATAAACAAAATAGACACACCTCTGGCTAGACTAACCAAGAGCACAAAAGTAAAATCTCTAATAACCTCCATTAGGAACATGAAAGGAGAAATCACAACCGATGCTACAGAGATACAAGATATCATCTATGAATTCTACAAAAATCTTTATGCACACAAACTGGAGAACGTGGAGGAAATGGACAAATTTTTAGAAACACATAGTCTTCCCAGGCTCAACCAGGAAGAAATAGAGTACCTGAACAGACCAATATCAAGAACTGAAATCGAAACAGCAATAAAAAACCTTCCCAAAAAGAAAAGCCCTGGTCCAGATGGGTTCACACCTGAATTTTACCATACATACAAAGAAGAACTGGTGCCCATCCTACATAAACTATTCTCCAATATTGAGAAGGATGGAGTTCTCCCCAACACGTTCTACCAAGCCAATATAACATTAATACCAAAACCTGGAAAGGACACAACAAAAATAGAGAACTACAGACCAATTTCCCTCATGAATATAGATGCAAAAATTTTCAATAAAATACTAGCAAATCGAATCCAAGTACTTATCAAAAAAGTAATCCACCACGACCAAGTGGGCTTCATCCCAGAGATGCAGGGGTGGTTCAACATACGTAAATCTATCAATGTAATTCACCACATAAATAGAAGCAAAAACAAAAATCATATGATACTCTCATTAGATGCAGAAAAAGCATTTGACAAAATTCAACACCCTTTTATGATAAAAACGCTTAACAAAATAGGCATTGATGGAACCTACCTAAAAATGATACAAGCCATATATGACAAACCCACAGCCAACATCATACTGAATGGGAAAAAACTGAAAGCACTCCCACTTAGAACTGGAACCAGACAGGGCTGCCCATTGTCTCCATTACTTTTCAACATAGTATTGGAAGTCCTTGCGAGAGCTATCAGGCAAGAGAGCAGAATCAAGGGAGTCCAAATAGGGAAGGAAGAGATCAAACTCTCACTTTTTGCTGATGATATGATGTTATATCTGGAAAACCCCCAGGATTCAACCAAGAGACTCCTGGAATTGATTAACGAATACAGCAAAGTCTCAGGCTACAAAATTAATATACACAAATCAGAGGCATTTATATATGCCAATAACAGTCAATCGGAAAACCAAATTAAAGACTCAATACCCTTCAAAATAGCAACAAAGAAAATAAAATATCTAGGTATATATCTAACTAAAGAGGTAAAGGACCTCTATAAGGAAAACTATGAAACACTCAGAAAAGAAATAGCAGAACTTGCAAATAGATGGAAAAATATACCATGCTCGTGGATCGGAAGAATCAACATTGTTAAAATGTCTATACTACCCAAAGTGATCTACACATTCAATGCAATCCCTATTAAATTACCAACATCATTCTTTACAGACATAGAGAAAATAATTATACACTTTGTATGGAATCAAAGAAGACCCCGTATAGCAAAAGCAATTTTAAGCAATAAAAACAAAATGGGAGGTATTAATTTGCCAGACCTCAAACTATACTACAAGGCTGTGGTTCTTAAAACAGCCTGGTATTGGCACAAGTGCAGGGACACAGACCAGTGGAACACAACAGAAAATCCAAATATAGAACCATCCTCATATAGTCACCTAATTTTTGACAAAGCGGGAAAGAATATACTCTGGGGACAAGAATCCCTATTCAACAAATGGTGCTGGGAGAATTGGTTAGCCACTTGCAGAAGACTGAAACAGGACCCACAGCTTTCACCTCTCACAAAAATCAAATCACGGTGGATAACAGACTTAAACCTTAGGCGTGATACAATCAGAATTCTAGAAGAAAATGTAGGAAAGACTCTTACAGACATTGGCCTAGGCAAAGAATTTATGAAGAAGACCCCCAAGGCAATCACAGCAGCAACAAAAATAAATGAATGGGACATGATTAAATTAAAAAGCTTCTGCACAGCCAAAGAAACAGTCCAGAGAATAAACAGACCACCTACAGAATGGGAAAAAATTTTTGCATACTACACATCAGATAAAGGACTGATAACAAGAATCTATTTAGAACTCAGGAAAATCAGCAAGAAAAAATCAAGCAACCCTATCAAAAAGTGGGCAAAGGACATGAATAGAAATTTTTCAAAAGAAGATATAAAAATGGCTAACAAACATATGAAAAAGTGTTCAACATCTCTAATCATCAGGGAAATGGAAATCAAAACCACAATGAGATATCACTTAACCCCAGTGAGAATGGCCTTTATCAAAAAAACCCAAAACAACACATGTTGGCGTGGGTGTGGAGAGACAGGAACACTAATTCACTGCTGGTGGGACTGCAAACTAGTGCAACCCCTGTGGAAAGCATTATGGAGGTATCTTAAACAGATTCAAGTAGACCTGCCATTTGACCCAGCAATCCCATTATTGGGCATATACCCAAAGGAAAAAAGGTCATTCTGTAACAAAGGCACGTGTACCCAAATGTTTATAGCAGCACAATTCACAATAGCAAAGATGTGGAAACAACCCAAATGCCCATCAATACATGATTGGATTAGTAAACTGTGGTATATGTATACCATGGAATATTACTCAGCTATAAGGAATGATGAAGATACGACATCTCTATGGTTCTCCTGGAGAGAGTTGGAACCCATTATATTAAGTGAAGTATCCCAAGAATGGAAAAACAAGCATCACATGTACTCACCAGAAAATTGGTTTCCCTGATCATCACCTAAATACAAATCTGGGAATGACACCAATTGGACATCAGACTGAGGTGGGGGGTGGGGGAGGGGATGGGGGTATGCCTACACAATGAGTGCATTGCGCACCGTTTGGGGAGTCGTAACACTTGAAGGTGATGACTCGGAAAAGGGGGGGTGGGGAAAAAAATATGAAACTATTGTTTTTAACTTGCACTGTTCACTTAATAATTTCTCATGAATATTTCCCATATTATTTCATATTATTGTACAAGAAATAATGTATACATTATGAGGACATACTGTATCTAACAAGATATACTGTTAGACTCTTTGATTCTGTAAAATTAAATTGAAAAAATAAAAATAAAAAAAAAAAAGGAAGCAAGAAGTCTGAGAATTAGATTTAGGGTTAGGATTATGGTTAGGGTTAAGGATGAAGTTTAGTGTTAGGGTGAGGGCTTAGGGTTAGGGATCACGGTTAGGGTTAAAGGTTACTCTTAGGTTTAACGGTTACACTTTGGTTTAGGGTTGAGGTTTACGGTTAGGGTTAAGATGAGGGGTTAGGGTTTGGTACAGGGTTAGGGTTAAGTGTTAGGTTTAGGGTTGAAGATTAGGATTAGGGTTAGGATTAAAGGTTAGCGTGAGAGTTAACGCTTAGGGTTAAGGTTAAGAGTTAGGGTTTAGGGTTAGGTTTAGGGTTAGGGTTAGTTTTAGGGTTAGAGTTATGTGCTATGGTTTGTGTTAGAGGTTAGGGTTAGGTTTACTGGTCACGGTTAGGGTTACGTTTAGGGGGTAGCATTAGGGTTAGGGTTAGGGTTAAGGGATAGGATTAGGGTTAAGTGTTGGGCTTAGGGTTAGGGTTTAGTGTTAGGTTTATCATTAAGGATTTGATTTAGAATCAGGGATAAATGCTTGGGTGCGGGTAATGGTTAGGGTCAGGGTTAAGGTTCACGGATAGGGTTAGTGTTAAGGGTTACGGGTAGGTTTAGGGTTCAGGGTTAGTGTTAGCATTAGGGCTTAAGGTTAGGATTAGGCGGTAGGTTAGATTTAGGGTTAGATGTAGGCGTTAGGGTAAGGGCTAGCGTTAGGGTTAAGAGATAGGGTTAGGTTTAATGCTTAGGATTAGGGTTAGGCTTTGGGGTTAAAGTAAGTGTTAGGGGTTAGGTTTAAGGATCCAAGGTTAGGGTTATTTTTAGCTGTAGTGTTAGGGTTAGGGATAAGGGATCCCATTAGCATTAAGGGTCTTCCTTACTGTAGGGTTAAGGGTTAGGCTTAGAGTTAAAGGTTAAGGTTAGGGTCAGTGTTAAGATTTAGGGTGAGGGTTAACGGTTAGGGTAAAAGTTAAGCATTAGGGTTAGGGATTAGTGATTAGGGTTTTTGGTTAGTGTTAGGGTTAGCGGTTAGGAGTTAGTGTTTTATGAAGGGGTATGGTTAGAATTAGGATTGGGGTTAGAGTTAGAGTGAGGTATAGGGGTTAGGCTTAGGGGTTAGTTTTAGGGTAAAAGGATAGGATTAGGGATACGGGTTGGGCTTAGATTTAGGTTTAAAGTTTACTGCTGGGGTTAGGGATAGGGTTCAGGGTTAGCTTTAGGGGTTCTGGTTAGGGTTAGGTGTTAGGTTAGTGTCAGGGTTAGGTCTAGTCGTGAGGGTAAGGTTTAGGGTTAGCTTTAAGAGCTAGGGTTAGGATTAATGGTTAGGATTAGGATTAGGTTTAAGGGTTAGGGTAAGGCTTAGGGGTTAGGGTGAAGGGTTAGGGTCAAGGGTTAGGGTTTTTGTTAGGCATAGCGTTGGGGTTAGAAGTAAGGGTTACTGTCAGTGTTAGGGTTGTAGGTAGGGTTACGGTTAGGGTTAGCGGTTTAGAATTAGGGTTAGGGATTAGGTGTCACAGTGATGACTAGGAGATAGGGTTAGAATTATGGGATAGGGGTTGTTCTCAGGAAATGGGTTATGCATTAACGTTAGGATAAGAGGTTAAAGTTAGGCGCACGGTGAGGTTTACGTGTTAAGGGGAGAAATACGAACAGGGTTGGGTGTTATGTTCAGGGTTAGGGTTATCTGTTAAAGGTATTGTTTATGCTTAGCGCACGGGCCCTGTCTGCATTAAGCGAGCGGGGGGAGTTTAGGGGGCTGGGATTGTACCCGGGAACCCACTCTATCATACTCTGGGTATGGGCCCGTGGGTTTCATGCAGGACACAGTGGTAGAGCCTCCTTTAAAGCATGTCATGGGAGGATTGCAGGCTTTCTAAACTCTAAGGAAGCGAGAAGTCTGAGAATTAGATTTAGGGTTAGGATTCTGGTTAGGGTTAAGGATGAAGTTTAGTGTTAGGGTGAGGGCTTAGGATTAGGGATTAGGGTTAGGGTTAAAGGTTACTCTTAGGTTTAACGGTTAAACTTTGGTTTAGGGTTGAGGTTTAAGGTTAGGGTTAAGATCAGGGGTTAGGGTTTGGTACAGGGTTAGGGTTAAGTGTTAGGTTTAGGGTTGAAGATTAGGATTAGGGTTAGGATTAAAGGTTAGCGTGAGAGTTAACGCTTAGGGTTAAGGTTAAGAGTTAGGGTTTAGGGTTAGGGTTAGGGTTAGGGTTAGTTTTATGGTTAGAGTTATGTGCTATGGTTTGTGTTAGAGGTTAGGGTTAGGTTTACTGGTCACGGTTAGGGTTACGTTTAGGGGGTAGCATTAGGGTTAGGGTTAGGGTTAAGGGATAGGATTAGGGTTAAGTGTTGGGCTTCGGGTTAGGGTTTAGTGTTAAGGTTATCCTTAAGGATTAGGGTTAGGGTCAGGGTTAAATGCTTGGGTGCAGGTAATGGTTAGGGTCAGGGTTAAGGTTCACGGATAGGGTTAGTGTTAAGGGTTATGGGTAGGTTTAGGGTTCAGGGTTAGTGTTAGCATTAGGGCTTAAGGTTAGGATTAGGCGGTAGGTTAGATTTAGGGTTAGATCTAGGCGTTAGGGTAAGGGCTAGCATTCGGGTTAAGAGATAGGGTTAGGTTTAATGCTTAGGATTAGGGTTAGGGTTTGGGGTTAAAGTAAGTGTTAGGGGTTAGGTTTAAGGATCCAAGGTTAGGGTTATTTTTAGCTGTAGTGTTCGGGTTAGGGATAAGGGATCCCATTAGCATTAAGGGTCTTCCTTCCTGTAGGGTTAAGGGTTAGGCTTAGAGTTAAAGGTTAAGGTTAGGGTCAGTGTTAAGATTTAGGGTGAGGGTTAACGGTTAGGGTAAAGGTTAAGCGTTAGGGTTAGGGATTAGTGATTAGGGTTTTTGGTTAGTGTTAGGGTTAGCGGTTAGGAGTTAGTGTTTTATGAAGGGGTATGGTTAGAATTAGGATTGGGGTTAGAGTTAGGGTGAGGTATAGGGGTTAGGTTTCGGGGTTAGTTTTACGGTAAAAGTATAGGATTAGGGTTACGGGTTGGGCTTAGGTTTAGGGTTAAAGTTTACTGCTAGGGTTAGGGATAGGGTTCAGGATTAGCTTTAGGGGTTCTGGTTAGGGTTAGGTGTTAGTTTAGTGTCAGGGTTAGGTCTAGTCGTGAGGGTAAGGTTTAGGGTTAGCTTTAAGAGCTAGGGTTAGGTTTAATGGTTAGGATTAGGATTAGGGTTAAGGGTTAGGGTAAGGCTTAGGGGTTAGGGTGAAGGGTTAGGGTCAAGGGTTACGGTTTTTGTTAGGCATAGCGTTGGGGTTGGAAGTAAGGGTTACTGTCAGTGTTAGGGTTGTAGGTAGGGTTACGGTTAGGGTTAGCGGTTTAGAATTAGGGTTAGGGATTAGGTGTCACAGTGATGACTAGGAGATAGGGTTAGAATTATGGGATAGGGGTTGTTCTCAGGAAATGGGTTATGCATTAACGTTAGGATAAGAGGTTAAAGTTAGGCGCACGGTGAGGTTTACGTGTTAAGGGGAGAAATAGGAACAGGGTTGGGTGTTATGTTCAGGGTTAGGGTTATCTGTTAAAGGTATTGTTTATGCTTAGCGCACGGGCCCTGTCTGCATTAGGCGGGCGGTGGGAGTTTAGAGGGCTGGGATTGTACCCGGGAACCCACTCTATCATACTCTGGGTATGGGCCCGTGGGTTTCATGCAGGACACAGTGGTAGAGCCTCCTTTCACGCATGGCATGGGAGGATTGCAGGCTTTCTAAACTCTAAGAAAGCAAGAAGTCTGAGAATTAGATTTAGGGTTAGGATTCTGGTTAGGGTTAAGGACGAAGTTTAGTGTTAGGGTGAGGCCTTAGTGTTAGGGATTAGGGTTAGGGTTAAAGGTTACTCTTAGATTTAACGGTTACACTTTGGTTTAGGGTTGAGGTTTACGGTTAGGGTTAAGATGAGGGGTTAGGTTTTGGTACAGGGTTAGGGTTAAGTGTTAGGTTTAGGGTTCAAGACTAGGATTAGGGTTAGGATTAATGGTTAGCGTGAGAGTTAACGCTTAGGGTTAAGGTTATGAGTTAGGGTTTAGGGTTAGTGTTATTGTTAGTTTTATGGTTAGAGTTATGTGCTATGCTTTGTGTTAGAGGTTAGGATTAGGTTTACTGGTCACGGTTAGGGTTACGTTTAACGGTTAGCATTAGTTTCATGGTTAGGCTTAAGGGATAGGATTAGGGTTAAGTGTTGGGCTTAGTGTTAGGGCTTAGTGTTAGGGTTATCATTAAGGTTTAGGTTAAGGTTAGGTTCAGTGTTAAGATTTAGGGTGAAGGTTAACGGTTAGGGAAAAGGTTAAGCGTTAGGGTTAGGGAATAGTGATTAGGGTTTTTGGTTAGTGTTAGGGTTAGCGGTTAGGAGTTAGTGTTTTATGAAGGGGTATGGTTAGAATTAGGATTGGGTTTAGAGTTAGAGTGAGGTATAGGGGTTAGGTTTAGGGGTTAGTTTTAGGGCAAAAGGATAGAATTAGGGTTACGGGTTGGGCTTAGGTTTAGGGTTAAAGTTTACTGCTGGGGTTAGGGATAGGGTTCAGGGTTAGCTTTAGGGGTTCTGGTTAGGGTTAGGTGTTAGGTTAGTGTCAGGGTTAGGTCTAGTCGTGAGGGTAAGGTTTAGGGTTAGCTTTAAGAGCTAGGGTTAGGTTTAATGGTTAGGATTAGGATTAGGGTTAAGGGTTAGGGTAAGGCTTAGGGGTTAGGGTGAAGGGTTAGGGTTTTTGTTAGGCATAGCGTTGGGGTTAGAAGTAAGGATTACTGTCAGTGTTAGGGTTGTAGGTAGGGTTACGGTTAGGGTTAGCGGTTTAGAATTAGGGTTAGGGATTAGGTGTCACAGTGATGACTAGGAGATAGGGTTAGAATTATGGGCTAGGGGTTGTTCTCAGGAAATGGGTTATGCATTAACGTTAGGATAAGAGGTTAAAGTTAGGCGCACGGTGAGGTTTACGTGTTAAGGGGAGAAATAGGAACAGGGTTGGGTGTTATGTTCAGGGTTAGGGTTATCTGTTAAAGGTATTGTTTATGCTTAGCGCACTAGCCCTGTCTGCATTAGGCGGGCGGGGGGAGTTTAGCGGGCTGGGATTGTACCCGGGAACCCACTCTATCATACTCTGGGTATGGGCCCGTGGGTTTCATGCAGGACACAGTGGTAGAGCCTCCTTTCACGCATGGCATGGGAGGATTGCAGGCTTTCTAAACTCTAAGGAAACAAGAAGTCTGAGAATTAGATTTACGGTTAGGATTATGGGTATGGTTAAGGATGAAGGTTAGTGTTAGGGTGAAGGCTTAGGGTTAGGGATTAGGGTTAGGGTTAAACGTTACTCTTAGGTTTAACGGATACACTTTGGTTTAGGGTTGAGGTTTACTGTTAGGGTTAAGATGAGGGGTTAGGGTTTGGTACAGAGTTAGGGTTAAGTGTTAGGTTTAGGGTTTAAGACTAGGATTAGGGTTAGGATTAAGGTTAGCATGAGAGTTAACGCTTAGGGTTAAGGTTCAGAGTTAGGGTTTAGGGTTAGGGTTAGGGTTAGGGTTAGTTTTAGGGTTAGAGTTGTGTGCTATGGTTTGTGTTGGAGGTTAGGGTTAGGTTTCCTGGTCACGGTTAGGGTTACGTTTAGGGGTTAGCATTAGGGTTAGGGTTAGGGTTAGGGTTAAGGAATAGGATTAGGGTTAAGTGTTAGGCTTAAGGTTAGGGTTTAGTGTTAGGGTTAGCATTAAGGATTAGGGTTAGGGTCAGGTTTAAATGCTTGGGTGCGGGTAATGGTTAGGGTCAGGGTTAAGGTTCACTGATAGGGTTAGTGTTAAGGGTTACGGGTAGGTTTAGGGTTCAGGTTTAGTGTTAGCTTTAGGGCTTAAGGTTAGGATTAGGCGGTAGATTAGATTTAGGGTTAGATCTAGGCGTTAGGGTAAGGGCTAGCGTTAGGGTTAAGAGATAGGGTTAGGTTTAATGCTTAGGATTAGGGTTAGGGTTTGGGGTTAAAGTAAGTGTTAGGGGTTAGGTTTAAGGATCCAAGGTTAGGGTTATTTTTAGCTGTAGTGTTTGGGTTAGGGATAAGGGATCCCATTAGCATTAAGGGTCTTCCTTACTGTAGGGTTAAGGGTTAGGCTTAGAGTTAAAGGTTAAGGTTAGGGTCAGTGTTAACATTTAGGGTGAGGGTTAACGGTCAGGGTAAAGGTTAAGCGTTAGGGTTAGAGATTAGTGATTAGGGTTTTTGGATAGTGTTAGGGTTAGCGGTTAGGAGTTAGTGTTTTATGAAGGGGTATGGTTAGAATTAGGATTGGGGTTAGAGTTAGGGTGAGGTATAGGGGTTAGGTTTAGGGGTTAGTTTTAGGGTAAAGGGACAGGATTAGGGTTACGGGTTGGTCTTAGGTTTAGGGTTAAAGATTACTGCTAGGGTTAGGGATAGGGTTCAGGGTTAGCTTTAGGGGTTCTGGTTAGGGTTAGGTGTTAGGTTAGTGTCAGGGTTAGGTCTAGTCGTGAGGGTAAGGTTTAGGGTTAGCTTTAAGAGCTAGGGTTAGGTTTAATGGTTAGGATTAGAATTAGGGTTAAGGGTTAGGGTAAGGTTTAGGGGTTAGGGTGAAGGGTTAGGGTCAAGGGTTAGGGTTTTTGTTAGGCATAGCGTTGGGGTTAGAAGTAAGGGTTACTGTCAGTGTTAGGGTTGTAGGTAGGGTTACGGTTAGGGTTAGCGGTTTAGAATTAGGGTTAGGGATTAGGTGTCACAGTGATGACTAGGAGATAGGGTTAGAATTATGGGATTGGGGTTGTTCTCAGGAAATGGGTTATGCATTAACGTTAGGATAAGAGGTTAAAGTTAGGCACACGGTGAGGTTTACGTGTTAAGGGGAGAAATAGGAACAGGGTTGGGTGTTATGTTCAGGGTTAGGGTTATCTGTTAAAGGTATTGTTTATGCTTAGCACACGGGCCCTGTCTGCATTAGGCGGGCGGGGGGAGTTTAGGGGGCTGGGATTGTACCCGGGAACCCACTCTATCATACTCTGGGTATGGGCCCATGGGTTTCATGCAGGACACAGTGGTAGAGCCTCCTTTCACGCATGGCATGGGAGGATTGCAGGCTTTCTAAACTCTAAGGAAGCAAGAAGTCTGAGAATTAGATTTAGGGTTAGGATTCTGGTTAGGGTTAAGGATGAAGTTTAGTGTTAGGGTGAGGGCTTAGGGTTAGGGTTTAGGGTTAGGGTTAAAGATTACTCTTAGGTTGAACGGTTACACTTTGGTTTAGGGTTGAGGTTTACGGTTAGGGTTAAGATGAGGGGTAAGGGTTTGGTACAGGGTTAGGGTTAAGTGTTAGGTTTAGGGTTGAAGATTAGGATTAAGGTTAGGATTAAAGGTTAGCGTGACAGTTAACGCTTAGGGTTAAGGTTAAGAGTTAGGGTTTAGGGTTAGGTTTAGGGTTAGTTTTAGGGTTAGAGTTATGTGCTATGGTTTGTGTTAGAGGTTAGGGTTAGGTTTACTGGTCATGGTTAGGGTTACGTTAGGGGTTAGCATTAGGGTTAGGGTTAGGGATAGGCTTAAGGTATAGGATTAGTGTTAAGTGTTGGGCTTAGGGTTAGGGTTTAGTGTTAAGTTTAGCATTAAGGATTAGGGTGAGGGTCAGGGTTAAATGCTTGGGTGCGGGTAATGGTTAGGGTCAGGCCTAACGTTCACGGATAGGGTTAGTGTTAAGGGTTACGGGTAGGTTTAGGGTTCAGGGTTAGTGTTAGCATTAGGGCTTAAGGTTAGGATTAGGCGGTAGGTTAGATTTAGGGTTAGATCTAGGCGTTAGGGTAAGGGCTAGCGTTAGGGTTAAGAGATAGGGTTAGGTTTAATGCTTAGGATTAGGGTTAGGGTTTGGGGTTAAAGTAAGTGTTAGGGGTTAGGTTTAAGGATCCAAGGTTAGGGTTATTTTTAGCTGTAGTGTTAGGGTTAGGGATAAGGGATCCCATTAGCATTAAGGGTCTTCCTTACTGTAGGGTTAAGGGTTAGGCTTAGAGTTAAAGGTTAAGGTTAGGGTCAGTGTTAAGATTTAGGGTGAGGGTTAACGGTTAGGGTAAAGGTTAAGCGTTAGGGTTACGGATTAGTGATTAGGGTTTTTGGTTAGTGTTAGGGTTAGCGGTTAGGAGTTAGTGTTTTATGAAGGGGTATGGTTAGAACTAGGATTGGGGTTAGAGTTAGGGTGAGGTATAGGGGTTAGGTTTAGGGGGTAGTTTTAGGGTAAAAGGATAGGATTAGGGTTACGGGTTCGGCTTAGGTTTAGGGTTAAAGTTTACTGCTAGGCTTAGGGATAGGGTTCAGGGTTAGCTTTAGGGGTTCTGGTTAGGGTTAGGTGTTAGGTTAGTGTCAGGGTTACGTCTAGTCGTGAGGGTAAGGTTTAGGGTTAGCTTTAAGAGCTAGGGTTAGGTTTAATGGTTAGGATTAGGATTAGGGTTAAGGGTTAGGGTAAGGCTTAGGGGTTAGCGTGAAGGATTAGGGTCAAGGGTTAGGGTTTTTGTTAGGCATAGCGTTGGGGTTAGAAGTAAGGGTTACTGTCAGTGTTAGGGTTTTAGGTAGGGTTAAGGTTAGGGTTAGCGGTTTAGAATTAGGGTTAGGGATTAGGTGTTACAGTGATGACTAGGAGATAGGGTTAGAATTATGGGATAGGGGTTGTTCTCAGGAAATGCGTTATGCATTAACGTTAGGATAAGAGGTTAAAGTTAGGCGCACGGTGAGGTTTACGTGTTAAGGGGAGAAATAGGAACAGGGTTGGGTGTTATGTTCAGGGTTAGGCTTATCTGTTAAAGGTATTGTTTATGCTTAGCGCACGGGCCCTGTCTGCATTAGGCGGGCGGGGGGAGTTTAGGGGGCTGGGATTGTACCCGGGAACCCACTCTATCATACTCTGGGTATGGGCCCGTGGGTTTCATGCAGGACACAGTGGTAGAGCCTACTTTCACGCATGGCATGGGAGGATTGCAGGCTTTCTAAACTCTAAGAAAGCAAGAAGTCTGAGAATTAGATTTAGGGTTAGGATTATGGTTAGGGTTAAGGATGAAGTTTAGTGTTAGGGTGAAGGCTTAGGGTTAGGGATTAGGGTTAGGGTTAAAGGTTACTCTTAGGTTTAACGGTTACACTTTGGTTTAGGGTTGAGGTTTACGGTTAGGGTTAAGATGAGGGGTTAGGGTTTGGTACAGGGTTAGGGTTAAGTGTTAGGTTTAGGGTTGAAGATTAGGATTAGGGTTAGGATTAAAGGTTAGCGTGAGAGTTAACGCTTAGGGTTAAGGTTAAGAGTTAGGGTTTAGGGTTAGGGTTAGGGTTAGGGTTAGTTTTAGGGTTAGAGTTATGTGCTATGGTTTGTGTTAGAGGTTAGGTTTAGGTTTACTGGTGAGGGTTAGGGTTACGTTTAGGGTTTAGCATTAGGGTTAGGGTTAGGGTTAGGGTTAAGGGATAGGATTAGGGTTAAGTGTTGGGCTTAGGGTTAGGGTTTAGTGTTAGGGTTATCATTAAGGATTAGGGGTAGGGTCAGGGTTAAATGCTTGGGTGCGGGCAATGGTTAGGGTCAGGGTTAAGGTTCACGGATAGGGTTAGTGTTAAGGGTTACGGGTAGGTTTAGGATTCAGGGTTAGAGTTAGCATTAGGGCTTAAGGTTAGGATTAGGCGGTAGGTTAGATTTAGGGATAGATCTAGGCGTTAGGGTAAGGGCTAGCGTTAGGGTTAAGAGATAGGGTTAGGTTTAATGCTTAGGATTAGGGTTAGGGTTTGGGGTTAAAGTAAGTGTTAGGGGTTAGGTTTAAGGATCTAAGGTTAGGGTTATTTTTAGCTGTAGTGTTAGGTTTAGGGATAAGGGATCCCATTTGCATTAAGGGTCTTCCTTACTGTAGGGTTAAAGGTTAGGCTTAGAGTTAAAGGTTAAGGTTAGGGTCAGTGTTAAGATTTAGGGTCAGGGTTTACGGTCAGGGTAAAGGTTAAGCGTTAGGGTTAGGGATTAGTGATTAGGGTTTTTGGTTAGTGTTAGGGTTAGCGGTTAGGAGTTAGTGTTTTATGAAGGGTTATGGTTAGAATTAGGATTGGGGTTAGAGTTAGGCTGAGGTATAGGTGTTAGGTTTAGGGGTTAGTTTTAGGGTAAAAGGATAGGATTAGGGTTACGGGTTGGGCTTAGGTTTAGGGTTAAAATTTACTGCTAGGGTTAGGGATAGGGTTCAGGGTTCGCTTTAGGGGTTCTGGTTAGGATTAGGTGTCAGGTTAGTGTCAGGGTTAGGTCTAGTCGTGAGGGTAAGGTTTAGGGTTAGCGTTAAGAGCTAGGGTTAGGTTTAATGGTTAGGATTAGGATTAGGGTTAAGGGTTAGGGTAAGGCTTAGGGGTTAGGGTGAAGGGTTAGGGTCAAGGGTTAGGGTTTTTGTTAGGCATAGCGTTGGGGTTAGAAGTAAGGGTTACTGTCAGTGTTAGGGTTGTAGGTAGGGTTACGGTTAGGGTTAGCGGTTTAGAATTAGGGTTAGGGATTAGGTGTCACAGTGATGACTAGGAGATAGGGTTAGAATTATGGGATAGGGGTTGTTCTCAGGAAATGGGTTGTGCATTAACGTTAGGATAAGAGGTTAAAGTTAGGCGCACGGTGAGGTTTACGTGTTAAGGGGAGAAATAGGAACAGGGTTGGGTGTTATGTTCAGGGTTAGGGTTATCTGTTAAAAGTATTGTTTACGCTTAGCGCACGGGCCCTGTCTGCATTAGGCGGGCGGGGGGAGTTTAGGGGGCTGGGATTGTACCCGGGAACCCACTCTATCATACTCTGGGTATGGGCCCGTGGGTTTCATGCAGGACACAGTGGTAGAGCCTGCTTTCACACATGGCATGGGAGGATTGCAGGCTTTCTAAACTCTAAGAAAGCAAGAAGTCTGAGAATTAGATTTAGGGTTAGGATTCTGGTTAGGGTTAAGGATGAAGTTTAGTGTTAGGGTGAGGGCTTAGGGTTAGGGTTAAAGGTTACTCTTAGGTTTAACGGTTACACTTTGGTTTAGGGTTGAGGTTTACGGTTAGGGTTAAGATGAGGGGTTAGGGTTTGGTACAGGGTTAGGGTTAAGTGTTAGGTTTAGGGTTGAAGATTAGGATTAGGGTTAGGATTAAAGGTTAGCGTGAGAGTTAACGCTTAGGGTTAAGGTTAAGAGTTAGGGTTTAGGGTTAGGGTTAGGGTTAGGGTTAGTTTTAGGGTTAGAGTTAAGTGCTAAGGTTTGTGTTAGAGGTTAGGGTTAGGTTTACTGGTCACGGTAAGGGTTACGTTTAGGGGGTAGCATTAGGGTTAGGGTTAGGGTTAAGGGATAGGATTAGGGTTAAGTGTTGGGCTTAGGGTTAGGGTTTAGTGTTAGGTTTATCATTAAGGATTAGGGTTAGAATCAGGGTTAAATGCTTGGGTGCGGGTAATGGTTAGGGTCAGGTATAAGGTTCACGGATAGGGTTAGTGTTAAGGGTTATGGGTAGGTTTAGGGTTCAGGGTTAGTGTTCGCATAAGGGCTTAAGGTTAGGATTAGGCGGTAGGTTAGATTTAGGGTTAGATTTAGGCGTTAGGGTAATGGTAAGCGTTAGGGTTAAGAGATAGGGTTAGGTTTAATGCTTAGGATTAGGGTTAGTTTTAGGGGTTAAAGTAAGTGTTAGGGGTTAGGTTTAAGGATCCAAGGTTAGGGTTATTTTTAGCTGTAGTGTTAGGGTTAGGGATAAGGGATCCCATTAGCATTAAGGGTCTTCCTTACTGTAGGGCTAAGGGTTAGGCTTAGAGTTAAAGGTTAAGGTTAGGGTCAGTGTTAAGATTTAGGGTGAGGGTTAACGGTTAGGGTAAAGGTTAAGCGTTCAGGTTAGGGATTAGTGATTAGGGTTTTTGGTTATTGTTAGGGTTAGCGGTTAGGAGTTAGTGTTTTATGAAGGGGTATGGTTAGAATTAGGATTGAGGTTAGAGTTAGGGTGAGGTATACGGGTTAGGTTTAGGGAATAGTTTTAGGGTAAAAGGATAGGATTAAGGTTGCGGGTTGGGCTTAGGTTAGGGTTAAAGTTTATGCTTGGGTTAGGGATAGGGTTCAGGGTTAGCTTTAGGGGTTCTGGTTAGGGTTATGCGTTAGGTTAGTGTCAGGGTTAGGTCTAGTCGTGAGGGTAAGGTTTAGGGTTAGCTTTAAGAGCTAGGGTTAGGTTTAATGGTTAGGATTAGAATTAGGGTTAAGGGTTAGGGTAAGGCTTAGGGGTTAGGATGAAGGGTTAGGGTCAAGGGTTAGGGTTTTTGTTAGGCATAGCGTTGGGGTTAGAAGTAAGGTTTACTGTCAGTGTTAGGGTTGTAGGTAGGGTTACGGTTAGGGTTAGCGGTTTAGAATTAGGGTTAGGGATTAGGTGTCACAGTGATGACTAGGAGATAGGGTTAGAATTATGGGATAGGGGCTGTTCTCAGGAAATGGGTTATGCATTAACGTTAGGATAAGAGGTTAAAGTTAGGCGCACGGTGAGGTTTACGTGTTAAGGGGAGAAATAGGAACAGGGTTGGGTGTTATGTTCAGGGTTAGGGTTATCTGTTAAAGGTATTGTTTATGCTTAGCGCACGGGCCCTGTCTGCATTAGGCGGGCGGGGGGAGTTTAGGGGGCTGGGATTGTACCCGGGAACCCACTCTATCATACTCTGGGTATGGGCCCGTGGGTTTCATGCAGGACACAGTGGTAGAGCCTCCTTTCACGCATGGCATGGGAGGATTGCAGGCTTTCCAAACTCTAAGAAAGCAAGAAGTCTGAGAATTAGATTTAGGGTTAGGATTATGGTTAGGGTTAAGGATGAAGTTTAGTGTTAGGGTGAGGGCTTATGGTTAGGGAATAGGGTTAGGGTTAAAGGTTACTCTTAGGTTTAACGGTTACACTTTGCTTTAGGGTTCAGGTTTACGGTTAGGGTTAACATGAGGGGTTAGGGTTTGGTACAGGGTTAGGGTTAAGTGTTAGGTTTAGGGTTGAAGATTAGGATTAGGGTTAGGATTAAAGGTTAGCGTGAGAGTTAACGCTTAGGGTTAAGGTTAAGAGTTAGGGTTTACGGTTAAGGTTAGGGTTAGTTTTAGGGTTAGAGTTATGTGCTATGGTTTGTGTTAGAGGTTAGGGTTAGGTTTACTGGTCACGGTTAGGGTTACGTTTAGGGGGTAGCATTAGGGTTAGGGTTAGGGTTAGGGTTAAGGGATAGGATTAGGGTTAAGTGTTGGACTTAGGGTTAGGGTTTAGTGATAGGGTTAGCATTAAGGATTAGGGTTAGGGTCAGGGTTAAATGCTTCGGTGCAGGTAATGGTTAGGGTCAGGGTTAAGGTTCACGGATAGGGTTAGTGTTAAGGGTTACGGGTAGGTTTAGGGTTCAGGGTTAGTGTTAGCATTAGGGCTTAAGGTTAGGATTAGGCGGTAGGTTAGATTTAGGGTTAGAGCTAGGCATTAGGGTAAGGGCTAGCGTTAGGGTTAAGAGATAGGGTTAGGTTTAATGCTTAGGATTAGGGTTAGGGTTTGGGGTTAAAGTAAGTGTTAGGGGTTAGGTTTAAGGATCCAAGGTTAGGGTTATTTTTAGCTGTAGTGTTAGGGTTAGGGATAAGGGATCCCATTAGCATTAAGGGTCTTCCTTACTGTAGGGTTAAGGGTTAGGCTTAGAGTTAAAGGTTAAGGTTAGGGTCAGTGTTAAGATTTAGGGTGAGGGTTAACGGTTAGGGTAAAGGTTAAGCGTTAGGGTTAGGGATTAGTGATTAGGGTTTTTGGTTAGTGTTAGGGTTAGCGGTTAGGAGTTAGTGTTTTATGAAGGGGTATGGTTAGAATTAGGATTGGGGATAGAGTTAGGGTGAGGTATAGGGGTTAGGTTTAGGGGTTAGTTTTAGGGTAAAGGGATAGGATTAGGGTTACGGGTTGGGCTTAGGTTTAGGGTTAAAGTTTACTGCTGGGGTTAGGGATAGGGTTCAGGGTTATCTTTAGGGGTTCTCGTTAGGGTTAAACGCTGAACACCTGCAAATAATTTTCAACGTAGTGGTTAATTGAAAAGCTCTGCGGCATACTTCTTGGAACAAGCCAGTTACCTGTTCCCACGCAAAGAGGAGTATATAGAACCATGGTGGATTTCCAGCTGATGAAGTAAAGGATTATTAAAGGAACGGGATGACCATGGGGATCATCGTCAATTCTCTGAAACTGAATCCGCCTTTTTCACCTGCCAAACACATGCACACTACTCTTCTCTGGGGATAATAAAAACAAACCAACGACCTGACAGAGGGCCTGAACACCCATCCTGGCCGACCCCACAAAAAAAAAAAGTACCCTCCAGCTACTAATTATAATGCCAATTTGCAAAATTTCCCTGCATTTTTAAACAATGGAGAAATGATGGTGGGATGATACTTAGAAGAATGGCTTCTTGTCAGTCTCCACTGACAAAAATAGGCAACACCAAGTCAGCTACGCCTCAGCATAGTTATATCCGTAGCAGCCATATTTGGTTTCAGTACGCACATACACACGTCATCACAATTACGGTGAAACGTTGAAAACCTGCAAAGGATTGTCAACATACTGGTTAATTGAAAAGCTCTGAGGCATCCTTCTTAGAACAAACCAGTTTCCTGTGCCCACGCATAGAGAAGTATATAGAACCGTGGTGGCTTCCCAGCTCATGAAGCAAAGGATTCTTAAAGGAACGGGATTACCAGGCGGATCCTGTTTAATTCTCTGAAAGAGATCCGCAGTTTTCACCTGCCATACTAATACCCACTTCTCCTCTCTGGGGATAATAAAAACAAACCAGCAAACTGACAGAGGGCCTGACCAACACATCCACACCGACCCCACAGGAAAAAAAAAAAAAACCACCGTAGCCTCCAGCTACTAATTATAATGCTAACTTGCAAAATTTTCCTGCATTTTTAAACAATGGAAAAATGATGGTGAGATGATACTTAGAAGAATGGATTCTTGTCAGTCTCCACTAACAAAAATAGGCAAAACCAAGTCAGCTACGCCTCAGCATAGTTCTGTCCGTCGCAGCCTTCTTGGGTTTCAGGAGGCACAAACAAACGTTATCACAATTATGGTGAAACGCTGAACACCTGCAAATAATTTTCAACGTAGTGGTTAATTGAAAAGCTCTGCGGCATACTTCTTGGAACAAGCCAGTTACCTGTTCCCACACAAAGAGGAGTATATAGAACCATGGTGGATTTCCAGCTGATGAAGTAAACGATTATTAAAGGAACGGGATGACCATGGGGATCATCGTCAATTCTCTGAAACAGAATCCGCCCTTTTCACCTGCCAAAAACATGCCCACTTCTCCTCTCTGGGGATAATAAAAACTAACCAGCGAACTGACAGAGCGCCTGACCCCCCCATCCACATCGACCACACAAAAAAAAAACCGTACCCTCCAGCTACTAATTATAATGCTAACTTGCAAAATTTCCCTGCATTTTAAAACAATGGAAAAATGGTGGTGGGATGATACTTAGAAGAATGGCTTCTTGTCTGTCTCCACAAACAGAAATAGGCAACACCAAGTCAGCTACTCCTCAGCATAGTTATGTCCGTCGCATCCTTCTTGGGTTTCAGGAGGCACATACAAACCTTATCAAAATTATGGTGAAACGCTGAAAACCTGCAAATAATTTGCAACGTACAGGTTAATTTGAAAAATCTCCCGCATACTTCTTGGAACAAGCCAGGTACCTGTGCCCACGCATAGAGGAGTATATAGAAACATGGTGGAATCCCAGCTGATGAAGCAAAGGATATTTAAAGGAATGAGATGACCATGCGGATCCTGTTTAATTCTCTGAAACAGAATCCGCACTTTTCCCCTGCCAAACACATGCCCACTTCTCCTCTCTGGGGACTATAAAAACAAACCAGTGAATTGACAGATGGCCTGACCAACCCATCCACACTGACCCCACAAAAAAAAAAAAAGTACCCTCCAGCTACTAATTATAATGATAACTTGCAAAATTTCCCTGCATTTTTAAACAATGGAAAAATGATGGTGGGATGATACTTAGAAGAATGGCTTCTTGTCTGTCTCCACAAACAGAAATAGGCAACACCAAATCAGCTACTCCTCAGCATAGTTATGTCCGTCGCAGGCTTCTTGGGTTTCAGGAGGCACATACAAACGTTATCAAAATTATGGTGAAACGCTGAACACCTGCAAATAATTTTCAATGTAGTGGTTAATTGAAAAGCTCTGCGGCATACTTCTCGGAACAAGCCAGGTACCTGTGTCCACGCATAAAGGAGTATATAGAAACATGGTGGAATCCCAGCTGATGAAGCAAAGGATTCCTAAAGGAATGAGATGACCATGCGGATCCTGTTTAATTCTCTGAATCAGAATCCGCACTTTTCACCTGCAAAACACATGCCCACTACTCTTCTCTGGGGATAATAAAAACAAACCAGCGATCTGACAGAGGGCCTGAACACCCATCCTGACCGACCCCACAAAAAAAAAAGTACCCTCCAGCTACTAATTATAATGCCAATTTGCAAAATTTCCCTGCATTTTTAAACAATGGAGAAATGATGGCGGGATGATACTTAGAAGAATGGCTTCTGGTCAGTCTCCACTGACAAAAATAGGCAACACCAAGTCAGCTACGCCTCAGCATAGTTATGTCCGTAGCAGCCATATTTGATTTCAGTAGGCACATACACACGTTATCACAATTATGGTGAAACGCTGAAAACCTGCAAAGGATTTTCAACATACTGGTTAATTGAAAAGCTCTGAGGCATACTTCTTGGAACAAGCCAGTTTCCTGTGCCCACGAATAGAGAAGTATATAGAAACATGCTGGATTCCCAGCTCATGAAGCAAAGGATTCTTAAAGGAACGGGATTACCATGCGGATCCTGTTTAATTCTCTGAAACAGATCCGCAGTTTTCACCTGCCATACTAATACCCACTTCTCCTCTCTGAGGATAATAAAAACAACCAGCGAACTGACAGAGGGCCTGACCAACACATCCACACCGACCCCACAGGAAAAACAAAAAAAAAACACCGTAGCCTCGAGCTACTAATTATAATGCTAACTTGCAAAATTTTCCTGCATTTTTAAACAATGGAAAAATGATGGTGAGATGATACTTAGAAGAATGGATTCTTCTCAGTCTCCACTAACAAAAATAGGCAAAACCAAGTCAGCTACGCCTCAGCATAGTTATGTTCGTGGCAGCCATCTTGGGTTTGAGGAGGCACAAACAAACGTTATCACAATTATGGTGAAACGCTGAACACCTGCAAATAATTTTCAACGTACTGGTTAATTGAGAAGCTCTGTGGTATACTTCTTGGAACAAGCCAGTTACCTGTTCCCACGCAAAGAGGAGTATATAGAACCATGGTGGATTTCCAGCTGATGAAGTAAAGGATTATTAAAGGAATGGGATGACCATGGGGATCATCGTTAATTCTCTGAAACAGAATCCGCCCTTTTCACCTGCCAAACACATGCCCACTTCTCCTCTCTGGGGATAATAAAAACTAACCAGCGAACTGACAGAGGGCCTGACCCCCCCATCCACATCGACCACACACAAAAAAAACCGTACCCTCCAGCTACTAATTATAATGCTAACTTGCAAAATTTCCCTGCATTTTAAAACAATGGAAAAATGGTGGTGGGATGATACTTAGAAGAATGGCTTCTTGTCTGTCTCCACTAACAAAAATAGGCAACACGAAGTCAGCTACGCCTCAGCATACTTATGTCCGTGGCAGCCATATTGGGTTTCAGGAGACACATACAAACGTTATAAGAATTATGGTGAAACGCTGAAAACCTGCAAATAGTTTTCAACGTACTGCTTAATTGAAAAGCTCTGCGGCATACTTCTTGGAACAAGCCAGTTACCTGTGCCCACACATAGAGGAGTATATAGAACCATGGTGGATTCCCAGCTGATGAAGCAAAAGTTTCCTAAAGGAACGGGATGAGCATGCGGATCCTGTTTCATTCTCTGAAACAGAATCCGAACTTTTCACCTGCCAAACACATGCCCACTTCTCCTCTCTGGGGATAATAAAAACTAACCAACGAACTGACAGAGGGCCTGACCCCCCCCATCAACATAGACCACACACAAAATAAAACCGTACCCTCCAGCCACTAATTATAATGCTAACTTGCAAACTTTCCCTGCCTTTTAAAACAATGGAAAAATGGTGGTGGGATGATACTCAGAAGAATGGCTTCTTGTCTGTCTCCACTAACAAAAATAGGCAACACCTAGTCAGCTACTCCTCAGCATAGTTATGTCCGTCGCAGGCTTCTTGGGTTTCAGGAGGCACATACAAACGTTATCAAAATTATGGTGAAACGCTGAACACCTGCAAATAATTTTCAATGTAGTGGTTAATTGAAAAGCTCTGCGGCATACTTCTCGGAACAAGCCAGGTACCTGTGCCCACGCATAAAGGAGTATATAGAAACATGGTGGAATCCCAGCTGATGAAGCAAAGGATTCTTAAAGGAATGAGATGACCATGCGGATCCTGTTTAATTCTCTGAAACAGAATCCGCACTTTTCACCTGCAAAACACATGCCCACTACTCTTCTCTGGGGATAATAAAAACAAACCAGCGATCTGACAGAGGGCCTGAACACCCATCCTGACCGACCCCACAAAAAAAAAAGTACCCTCCAGCTACTAATTATAATGCCAATTTGCAAAATTTCCCTGCATTTTTAAACAATGGAGAAATGATGGCGGGATGATACTTAGAAGAATGGCTTCTGGTCAGTCTCCACTGACAAAAATAGGCAACACCAAGTCAGCTACGCCTCAGCATAGTTATGTCCGTAGCAGCCATATTTGGTTTCACTAGGCACATACACACGTTATCACAATTATGGTGAAACGCTGAAAACCTGCAAAGGATTTTCAACATACTGGTTAATTGAAAAGCTCTGAGGCATACTTCTTGGAACAAGCCAGTTTCCTGTGCCCACGGATAGAGAAGTATATAGAAACATGGTGGATTCCCAGCTCATGAAGCAAAGGATTCTTAAAGGAACGGGATTACCATGCGGATCCTGTTTAATTCTCTGAAACAGATCCGCAGTTTTCACCTGCCATACTAATACCCACTTCTCCTCTCTGGGGATAATAAAAACAACCAGCGAACAGACAGAGGGCCTGACCAACACATCCACACCGACCCCACAGGAAAAAGAAAAAAAAAAACACCGTAGCCTCGAGCTACTAATTATAATGCTAACTTGCAAAATTTTCTGCATTTTTAAACAATGGAAAAATGATGGTGAGATGATACTTAGAAGAATGGATTCTTGTCAGTCTCCACTAACAAAAATTGGCAAAACCAAGTCAGCTACGCCTCAGCATAGTTATGTTCGTGGCAGCCATCTTGGGTTTCAGGAGGCACAAACAAACGTTATCACAATTATGGTGAAACGCTGAACACCTGCAAATAATTTTCAACGTACTGGTTAATTGAAAAGCTCTGCGGCATACTTCTTGGAACAAGCCAGTTACCTGTTCCCACGCAAAGAGGAGTATATAGAACCATGGTGGATTTCCAGCTGATGAAGTAAAGGATTATTAAAGGAACGGCATGACCATGGGGATCATCGTTAATTCTCTGAAACAGAATCCGCCCTTTTCACCTGCCAAACACATGCCCACTTCTCCTCTCTGGGGATAATAAAAACTAACCAGCGAACTCACAGAGGGCCTGAATCCCCCATCCACATCGACGACACACACAAAAAAACCGTACCCTCCAGCTACTAACTATAATGCTAACTTGCAAAATTTCCCTGCATTTTAAAACAATGGAAAAATGGTGGTGGGATGATACTTAGAAGAATGGCTTCTTGTCTGTCTCCACTAACAAAAATAGGCAACACCAAGTCAGCTACTTCTCAGCATAGTTATGTCCGTCGCAGCCTTCTTGGGTTTCAGGAGGCACATGCAAACGTTATCAAAATTATGGTGAAACGATGAAAATCTGCAAATAATTTTCAACGTACTGGTTAATTTGAAAACTCTCCAGCATACTTCTTGGAACAAGCCAGGTACCTGTGCCCACGCATAGAGGAGTATATAGAAACATGGTGGAATCCCAGCTGATGAAGCAAAGGATTCTTAAAGGAATCAGATGACCATGCGGATCCTGTTTAATTCTCTGAAACAGAATCCGCACTTTTCACCTGCCAAACACATGCCCACTACTCTTCTCTGGGGATAATAAAAACAAACCAGCGATCTGACAGAGGGCCTGAACACCCATCCTGACCGACCCCACAAAAAAAAAGTACCCTCCAGCAACTAATTAAAATGCCAAATTGCAAAATTTCCCTGCATTTTTAAACAATGGAGAAATGATGGTGGGATGATACTTAGAAGAATGGCTTCTTGTCAGTCTCCACTGACAAAAATAGGCAACACCAAGTCAGCTACGCCTCGGCATAGTTATGTCCGTAGCCGCCATATTTGGTTTCAGCAGGCACATACACACGTTATCATACTTATGGTGAAACGCTGAACCTGCAAAGGATTTTCAACATACTGGTTAATTGAAAAGCTCTGAGGCATACTTCTTCGAACAAGCTAGTTTCCTGTGTCCACGCATAGGGAAGTATATAGAACCATGGTGGATTCCCAGCTCATGAAGCAAAGGATTCTTAAAAGAACGGGATTACCATGCGTATCCTGTTTAATTCTCTGAAACAGATCCGCAGTTTTCACCTGCCATACTAATACCCACTTCTCCTCTCTGGGGATAATAAAAACAAACCAGAGAACTGACAGAGTGCCTGACCAACACATCCACACCGACCCCACGGGAAAAAAAAAAAAAAAAAACACCGTAGCCTCCAGCTACTAATTATAATGCTAACTTGCAAAATTTTCCTGCATTTTTAAACAATGGAAAAATGATGGTGAGATGATACTTAGAAGAATGGATTCCTCTCAGTCTCCACTATCAAAAATAGGCAAAACCAAGTCAGCTACGCCTCAGCATAGTTATGTCCGTGGCAGCCTTCTTGGGTTTCAGGAGGCACAAACAAACCTTATCACAATTATGGTGAAACGCTGAACACCTGCAAATAATTTTCAACGTAGTGGTTAATTGAAAAGCTCTGCGGCATACTTCTTGGAACAAGCCAGTTACCTGTTCCCATGCAAAGAGGAGTATATAGAACCATGGTGGATTTCCAGCTGATGAAGTAAAGGATTATTAAAGGAACGGGATGACCATGGGGATCATCGTTAATTCTCTGAAACAGAGTCCGCCCTTTTCACCTGCCAAACACATGCCCACTTCTCCTCTCTGGGGATAATAAAAACTAAGCAGCGAACTGACAGAGGGCCTGACCCCCCCATCCACATCGACCACACACAAAAAAAAAACCGTTCCCTCCAGCTACTAATTATAATGCTAACTTGCAAAATTTCTCTGCATTTTAAAACAATGGAAAAATGATGGTGGGTTGATAGTTAGAAGAATGGCTTCTTGTCAGTCTCCACTAACAAAAATAGGCAACACCAAGTCAGCTACTCCTCAGCATAGTTATGTCCGTCGCAGCCTTCTTGGGTTTCAGGAGGCACAAACAAACGTTATCACAATTATGGTGAAACGCTGAACACCTGCAAATAATTTTCAATGTACTGGTTAATTGAAAAGCTCTGTGGCATACTTCTTGGAACAATCCAGTTACCTCTGCCCAAAAATAGAGGAGTATATAGAACCATGGTGGATTCCCAGCTGATGAAGCAAAAGTTTCCTAAAGGAACGGGATGAGCCTGCGGATCCTGTTTCATTCTCTGAAACAGAATCCGAACTTTTCACCTGCCAAACACATGCCCACTTCTCCTCTCTGGGGATAATAAAAACTAACCAGCGAACTGACAGAGGGCCTGACCCCACCATCGACATCGACCACAACAAAAGAAAAACCGTTCCCTCCAGCTACTAATTATAATGCTCACTTGCAAAATTTCCCTGCATTTTAAAACAATGGAAAAATGGTGGTGGGATTATACTTAGAAGAATGGCTTCTTGGCTGTCTCCACTAACTAAAATAGGCAACACCAAGTCAGCTACTCCTCAGCATAATTATGTCCGTCGCAGCCTTCTTGGGTTTCAGGAGGCACATACAAACTTTATGAAAATTATGGTGAAACGCTGAAAACCTGCAAATAATTTTCAACGTACTGGTTAATTTGAAAACTCTCCAGCATACTTCTTGGAACAAGCCAGGTACCTGTGCCCACGCATAGAGGAGTATATAGAAACATGGTAGAATCCCAGCTGATGAAGCAAAGGATTCTAAAAGGTATGAGATGACCATGCGGATCCTGTTTAATTCTCTGAAACAGAATCCGCACTTTTCACCTGCCAAAAACATGCCCACTACTCTTCTCTGGGGATAATAAAAACAAACCAGCGATCTGACAGAGGGCCTGAACACCCATCCTGACCGACCCCCAAAACAAAAAAGTATCCTCCTGCTACTAATTATAATGTCAATTTGCAAAATTGTCCCGCATTTTTAAACAAAGGAGAAATGATGGTGGGATGATACTTAGAAGAATGGCTTCTTGTCAGTCTCCACTAACAAAAATAGGCAAAACCAAGTCAGCTAGGCCTCAGCATAGTTATGTCCGTCGCAGCCTTCTTGGGTTTCAGGAGGCACAAACAAACGTTATCACAATTATGGTGAAACGCTGAACACCTGCAAATAATTTTCAACGTAGTGGTTAATTGAAAAGCTCTGCGGCATACTTCTTGGAACAAGGCAGTTACCTGTTCCCACGCAAAGAGGAGTATAGAGAACCATGGTGGATTTCCAGCTGATGAAGTAAAGGATTATTAAAGGAACGGGATGACCATGGGGATCATCGTTAATTCTCTGAAACAGAATCCGCCTTTTTCACCTGCCAAACACATGCCCACTTCTCCTCTCTGGGGATAATAAAAACTAACCAGCGAACTGACAGAGGGCCTGACTCCCCCATCCACATCGACCACACACAAAAATAAAAACCGTACCCTCCAGCTACTAATTATAATGCTAACTTGCAAAATTTCCCTGCATTTTAAAACAATGGAAAAATGGTGGTGGGATGATACTTAGAAGAATGGCTTCTTGTCAGTCTCCAGTAACAAAAATAGGCAACACGAAGTCAGCTACTCCTCAGCATAGTTATGTCCGTCGCAGCCTTCTTGGGTTTCAGGAGGCACAAACAAACGTTATCACAATTATGGTGAAATGCTGAACACCTGCAAATAATTTTCAACGTAGTGGTTAATTGAAAAGCTCTGCAGCATACTTCTTGGAACAAGCCAGTTACCTGTTCCCACGCAAAGAGGAGTATATAGAACCATGGTGGATTTCCAGCTGATGAAGTAAAGGATTATTAAAGGAACGGGATAACCATGGGGATCATCGTTAATTCTCTGAAACAGAATCCGCCCTTTTCACCTGCCAAAAACATGCCCACTTCTCCTCTCTGGGGATAATAAAAACTAACCAGCGGACTGACAGAGGGCCTGACCCCCTCATCCACATCGAACACACACAAAAAAAAACCGTACCCTCCAGCTACTAATTATAATGCTAACTTGCAAAATTTCCCTGCATTTTAAAACAATGGAAAAATGGTGGTGGGATGATACTTAGAAGAATGGCTTCTTGTCTGTCTCCACTAACAAAAATAGGCAACACCAAGTCAGCTACTCCTCAGCATAGTTATGTCCGTCGCAGCCTCTTCGGTTTCAGGAGGCACATACAAACGTTATCAAAATTATGGTGAAACGCTGAAAACCTGCTAATAATTTTCAACGTACTGCTTAATTGAAAAGCTCTGCGGCATACTTCTTGGAACAAGCCAGTTACCTGTGCCCAAAAATAGAGGAGTATACAGAACCATGGTGGATTCCCAGCTGATAAAGCAAAAGTTTCCTAAAGGAACGGGATGAGCATGCGGATTCTGTTTCATTCTCTGAAACAGAATCCGAACTTTTCACCTGCCAAACACATGCCCACTTCTCCTCTCTGGGGATAATAAAAACTAACCAGCGAACTGACAAAGGGCCTGACCCCCCCATCCACATCGACCACACACAAAAGAAAAACCGTTACCTCCAGCTACTAATTATAATGCTAACTTGCAAAATTTCCCTGCATTTTAAAACAATGGAAAAATGGTGGTGGGATGATACTTAGAAGAATGGCTTCTTGGCTGTCTCCACTAACAAAAATAGGCAACACCAAGTCAGCTACTCCCCAGCATAGTTATGTCCGTCGCAGCCTTCTTGGGTTTCAGGAGGCACATACAAACATTATCAAAATTATGGTGAAACGCTGAAAACCTGCAAATAATTTTCAACGTACTGGTTAATTTGAAAACTTTCCAGCATACTTCTTGGAACAAGCCAGGTACCTGTGCCCATGCATAGAGGAGTATATAGAAACATGGTAGAATCCCAGCTGATGAAGCAAAGGATTCTAAAAGGAATGAGATGACCATGCGGATCCTGTTTAATTCTCTGAAACAGAATCCGCACTTTTCACCTGCCAAAAACATGCCGAATACTCTTCTCTGGGGATAATAAAAACAAACCAGCGATCTGACAGAGGGCCTGAACACCCATCCTGACCGACCCCACAAAAAAAAAAGTACCCTCGAGCTACTAATTATAATGCCAATTTGCAAAATTTTCCTGCATTTTTAAACAATGGAAAAATGATGGTGGGATGATACTTAGAAGAATGGCTTCTTGTCAGTCTCCACTAACAAAAATAGGCAAAACCAAGTCAGCTAGTCCTCAGCATAGTTATATCCGTCGCAGCCTTCTTGGGTTTCAGGAGGCACAAACAAACGTTATCACAATTATGGTGAAACGCTGAACACCTGCAAATAATTTTCAACGTAGTGGTTAATTGAAAAGCTCTGCGGCATACTTCTTGGAACAAGCCAGTTACCTGTTCCCACGCAAAGAGGAGTATAGAGAACCATGGTGGATTTCCAGCTGATGAAGTAAAGGATTATTAAGGGAACGGGATGACCATCGGGATCATCGTTAATTCTCTGAAACAGAATCCGCCTTTTTCACCTGCCAAACACATGCCCACTTCACCTCTCTGGGGATAATAAAAACTAACCAGCTAACTGACAGAGGGCCTGACCCCCCCATCCACATCGACCACACACAAAAATAAAAACCGTACCCTCCAGCTACTAATTATAATGCTAACTTGCAAAATTTCCCTGCATTTTAAAACAATGGAAAAATGGTGGTGGGATGATACTTAGAAGAATGGCTTCTTGTCAGTCTCCACTAACAAAAATAGGCAACACCAAGTCAGCTACTCCTCAGCATAGCCACGTCCATCGCAGCCTTCTTGGGTTTCAGGAGGCACAAACACACGTTATCACAATTATGGTGAAACGCTGAACGCCTGCAAATAATTTTCAACGTAGTGGTTAATTGAAAAGCTCTGCTGCATACTTCTTGGAACAAGCCAGTTACCTGTTCCCACGCAAAGAGGAGTATATAGAACCATGGTGGATTTCCAGCTGATGAAGTAAAGGATTATTAAAGGAACGGGATGACCATGGGGATCATCGTTAATTCTCTGAAACAGAATCCGCCCTTTTCACCTGCCAAACACATGCCCAATTCTCCTCTCTGGGGATAATAAAAACTAACCAGAGAACTGACAGAGGGCCTGACCCCCCCCATCCACATCGACCACACACACAAAAAAAAAAACCGTACCCTCCAGCTACTAATTATAATGCTAACTTGCAAAATTTCCCTGCATTTTAAAACAATGGAAAAATGGTGGTGGGATCATACTTAGAAGAATGGCTTCTTGTCTGTCTCCACCAACAAAAATAGGCAACACCAAGTCAGCTACTCCTCAGCATAGTTATGTCCGTCGCAGCCTTCTTGGGTTTCAGGAGGGACATACAAACGTTATCAAAATTATGGTGAAACGCTGAAAACCTGCAAATAATTTTCAACGTACTGGTTAATTTGAAAACTCTCCAGCATAATTCTTGGAACAAGGTAGGTACCTGTGCCCACGCATAGAGGAGTATATAGAAACATGGTGGAATCCCAGCTGATGAAACAAAGGATTCTAAAAGGAATGAGATGACCATGCGGATCCTGTTTAATTCTCTGAAACAGAATCCGCACTTTTCACTTGCCAAACACATGCCCACTACTCTTCTCTGGGGATAATAAAAACAAACCAGCGATCTGACAGAGGGCCTGAACCCCTTCCTGACCGACCCCACAAAACAAAAAAGTACCCTCCAGCTACTAATTATAATGCCAATTTGCAAAATTTCCCTGCATTTTTAAACAATGGAGAAATGATGGTGGGATGATACTTAGAAGAATGGCTTCTTGTCAGTCTCCACTGACAAAAATAGGCAACACCAAGTCAGCTACGCCTCAGCATAGTTATGTCCGTAGCAGCCATATTTGGTTTCAGTAGGCACATACACACGTTATCACAATTATGGTGAAACGCTGAAAACCTGCAAAGGATTTTCAACATACTGGTTAATTGAAAAGCTCTGAGGCATACTTCTTGGAACTAGCCAGTTTCCTGTGCCCATGCATAGAGAAGTATATAGAACCATGGTGGATTCCCAGCTCATGAAGCAAAGGATTCTTCAAGGAACGGGATTACCATGCGGATCCTGTTTAATTTTCTGAAACAGATCCGCAGTTTTCATCTGCCATACTAATACCCACTTCTCCTCTCTGGGGATAATAAAAACAAACCATCGAACTGACAGAGGGCCTGACCAACACATCCACACCGACCCCACAGGAAAAAAAAAAAAGAACACCGTAGCCTCCAGCTACTAATTATAATGCTAACTTGCAAAACTTTCCTGCATTTTTAAACAATGGAAAAATGATGTTGAGATGATACTTAGAAGAATGGATTCTTGTCAGTCTCCACTAACAAAAATAGGCAAAACCAAGTCAGCTACGCCTCAGCATAGTTATGTCCGTCGCAGCCTTCTTGGGTTTCAGGAGGCACAAACAAACGTTATCACAATTATGGTGAAACGCTGAACACCTGCAAATAATTTTCAATGTACTGGTTAATTGAAAAGCTCTGCGGCATACTTCTTGGAACAAGCCAGTTACCTGTTCCCACGCAAAGGGGAGTATATAGAACCATGGTGGATTTCCAGCTGATGAAGTAAAGGATTATTAAAGGAACGGGATGACCATGGGGATCATCGTTAATTCTCTGAAACAGAATCCGCCCTTTTCACCTGCCAAACACATGCCCACTTCTCCTCTCTGGGGATAATAAAAACTAACCAGCAAACTGACAGAGGGCCTGACCCCCCATCCACATCGACCACACACACACAAAAAAAAAAACCGTACCCTCCAGCTACTAATTATAATGCTAACTTGCAAAATTTCCCTGGATTTTAAAACAATGGAAAAATGGTGGTGGGATGATACTTAGAAGAATCTCTTCTTGTCAGTCTCCACTAACAAAAATAGGCAACACCAAGTCAGCTACTCCTCAGCATACTTATGTCCGTCGCAGCCTTCTTGGGTTTCAGGAGGTACAAACAAACGTTATCACAATTATGGTGAAACGCTGAACACCTGCAAATAATTTTCAACGTAGTGGTTAATTGAAAAGCTCTGCGGCATACTTCTTGGAACAAGCCAGTTACCTGTTCCCACGCAAAGAGGAGTATATAGAACCATGGTGGATTTCCAGCTGATGAAGTAAAGGATTATTAAAGGAAAGGGATGACCATGGGGATCATCGTTAATTCTCTGAAACAGAATCCGCCCTTTTCACCTGCCAAACACATGCCCACTTCTCCTCTCTGGGGATGATAAAAACTAACCAGCGAACTGACAGAGGGCCTGACCACCCCCATCCACATCGACCACACACACAAAAAAAAACCGTACCCTCAAGCTACTAATTATAATGCTAACTTGCAAAATTTCCCTGCATTTTAAAACAATGGAAAAATGGTGGTGGGATCATACTTAGAAGAACGGCTTCTTGTCTGTCTCCACTAACAAAAATAGGCAACACCAAGTCAGCTACTCCTCAGCATAGTTATGTCAGTCGCAGCCTTCTTGGGTTTCAGGAGGCACATACAAACGTTATCAAAATTACGGTGAAACGCTGAAAACCTGCAAATAATTTTCAACGTACTGGTTAATTTGAAAACTCTCCAGCATAATTCTTGGAACAAGCCAGGTACCTGTGCCCACGCATAGAGGAGTATATAGAAACATGGTGGAATCCCAGCTGATGAAGCAAAGGATGCTTAAAGGAATGGGATGACCATGGGGATCCTGTTTAATTCTCTGAAACAGAATCCGCACTTTTCACCTGCCAAACACATGCCCACTACTCTTCTCTGGGGATAATAAAAACAAACCAGCGATCTGACAGATGGCCTGAACACCCATCCTGACCGACCCCACAAAACAAAAAAGTACCCTCCAGCTACTAATTATAATGCCAATTTGCAAAATTTCCCTGCATTTTTAAACAATGGATAAATGATGGTGGGATGATACTTAGAAGAATGGCTTCTTGACAGTCTCCACTGACAAAAATAGGCAACACCAAGTCAGCTACGCCTCAGCATAGTTATGTCCGTAGCAGCCATATTTGGTTTCAGTAGGCACATACACACGTTATCACAATTATGGTGAAACGCTGAAAACCTGCAAAGGATTTTCAACATACTGGTTAACTGAAAAGATCTGAGGCATACTTCTTGGAACTAGCCAGTTTCCTGTGCCCACGCATAGATAAGTATATAGAACCATGGTGGATTCCCAGCTCATGAAGCAAAGGAATCTTAAAGGAATGGGATTACCATGCGGATCCTGTTTAATTCTCTGAAACAGATCCGCAGTTTTCACCTGCCATACTAATACCCACTTCTCCTCTCTGGGGATAATAAAAACAAACCAGCGAACTGACAGAGGGCCTGAGCAACACATCCACACCGACCTCACAGGAAAAAAAAAAAAAAAAACACCGTAGCCTCCAGCTACTAATTATAATGCTAACTTGCAAAACTTTCCTGCATTTTTAAACAATGGAAAAATGATGGTGAGATGATACTTAGAAGAATGGATTCTTGTCAGTCTCCACTAACAAAAATAGGCAAAACCAAGTCAGCTACGCCTCAGCATAGTTCTGTCCGTCGCAGCCTTCTTGGGTTTCAGGAGGCACAAACAAACGTTATCACAATTATGGTGAAACGCTGAACACCTGCAAATAATTTTCAATGTACTGGTTAATTGAAAAGCTCTGCGGCATACTTCTTGGAACAAGCCAGTTACCTGTTCCCACGCAAAGGGGAGTATATAGAACCATGGTGGATTTCCAGCTGATGAAGTAAAGGATTATTAAAGGAACGGGATGACCATGGGGATCATCGTTAATTCTCTGAAACAGAATCCGCCCTTTTCACCTGCCAAACACATGCCCACTTCTCCTCTCTGGGGATAATAAAAACTAACCAGCAAACTGACAGAGGGCCTGACCCCCCATCCACATCGACCACACACACACAAAAAAAAAAACCGTACCCTCCAGCTACTAATTATAATGCTAACTTGCAAAATTTCCCTGGATTTTAAAACAATGGAAAAATGGTGGTGGGATGATACTTAGAAGAATCTCTTCTTGTCAGTCTCCACTAACAAAAATAGGCAACACCAAGTCAGCTACTCCTCAGCATACTTATGTCCGTCGCAGCCTTCTTGGGTTTCAGGAGGTACAAACAAACGTTATCACAATTATGGTGAAACGCTGAACACCTGCAAATAATTTTCAACGTAGTGGTTAATTGAAAAGCTCTGCGGCATACTTCTTGGAACAAGCCAGTTACCTGTTCCCACGCAAAGAGGAGTATATAGAACCATGGTGGATTTCCAGCTGATGAAGTAAAGGATTATTAAAGGAAAGGGATGACCATGGGGATCATCGTTAATTCTCTGAAACAGAATCCGCCCTTTTCACCTGCCAAACACATGCCCACTTCTCCTCTCTGGGGATGATAAAAACTAACCAGCGAACTGACAGAGGGCCTGACCACCCCCATCCACATCGACCACACACACAAAAAAAAACCGTACCCTCAAGCTACTAATTATAATGCTAACTTGCAAAATTTCCCTGCATTTTAAAACAATGGAAAAATGGTGGTGGGATCATACTTAGAAGAACGGCTTCTTGTCTGTCTCCACTAACAAAAATAGGCAACACCAAGTCAGCTACTCCTCAGCATAGTTATGTCCGTCGCAGCCTTCTTGGGTTTCAGGAGGCACATACAAACGTTATCAAAATTACGGTGAAACGCTGAAAACCTGCAAATAATTTTCAACGTACTGGTTAATTTGAAAACTCTCCAGCATAATTCTTGGAACAAGCCAGGTACCTGTGCCCACGCATAGAGGAGTATATAGAAACATGGTGGAATCCCAGCTGATGAAGCAAAGGATGCTTAAAGGAATGGGATGACCATGCGGATCCTGTTTAATTCTCTGAAACAGAATCCGCACTTTTCACCTGCCAAACACATGCCCACTACTCTTCTCTGGGGATAATAAAAACAAACCAGCGATCTGACAGATGGCCTGAACACCCATCCTGACCGACCCCACAAAACAAAAAAGTACCCTCCAGCTACTAATTATAATGCCAATTTGCAAAATTTCCCTGCATTTTTAAACAATGGAGAAATGATGGTGGGATGATACTTAGAAGAATGGCTTCTTGACAGTCTCCACTGACAAAAATAGGCAACACCAAGTCAGCTACGCCTCAGCATAGTTATGTCCGTAGCAGCCATATTTGGTTTCAGTAGGCACATACACACGTTATCACAATTATGGTGAAACGCTGAAAACCTGCAAAGGATTTTCAACATACTGGTTAACTGAAAAGATCTGAGGCATACTTCTTGGAACTAGCCAGTTTCCTGTGCCCACGCATAGAGAAGTATATAGAACCATGGTGGATTCCCAGCTCATGAAGCAAAGGATTCTTAAAGGAATTGGATTACCATGCGGATCCTGTTTAATTCTCTGAAACAGATCCGCAGTTTTCACCTGCCATACTAATACCCACTTCTCCTCTCTGGGGATAATAAAAACAAACCAGCGAACTGACAGAGGGCCTGAGCAACACATCCACACCGACCTCACAGGAAAAAAAAAAAAAAAAACACCGTAGCCTCCAGCTACTAATTATAATGCTAACTTGCAAAACTTTCCTGCATTTTTAAACAATGGAAAAATGATGGTGAGGTGATACTTAGAAGAATGGATTCTTGTCAGTCTCCACTAACAAAAATAGGCAAAACCAAGTCAGCTACGCCTCAGCATAGTTATGTCCGTCGCAGCCTTCTTGGGTTTCAGGAGGCACAAACAAACGTTATCACAATTATGGTGAAACGCTGAACACCTGCAAATAATTTTCAACGTACTGGTTAATTGAAAAGCTCTGCGGCATACTTCTTGGAACAAGCCAGTTACCTGTTCCCACGCAAAGAGGAGTATATAGAACCATGGTGGATTTCCAGCTGATGAAGTAAAGGATTATTAAAGGAACGGGATGACCATCGGGATCATCGTTAATTCTCTGAAACAGAATCCGCCCTTTTCACCTGCCAAACACATGCCCACTTCTCCTCTCTGGGGATAATAAAAACTAACCAGCGAACTGACAGAGGGCCTGACCCCCCCATCCACATCGACCACACACACACACAAAAAAAACCGTACCATCCAGCTACTAATTATAATGCTAACTTGCAAAATTTCCCTGCATTTTAAAACAATGGAAAAATGGTGGTGGGAGAATACTTAGAAGAATGCCTTCTTGTCAGTCTCCACTAACAAAAATAGGCAACACCAAGTCAGCTACTCCTCAGCATAGTTATGTCCGTCGCAGCCTTCTTGGGTTTCAGGAGGCACAAACACACGTTATCACAATTATGGTGAAACGCTGAACCCCTGCAAATAATTTTCAACGTAGTGGTTAATTGAAAAGCTCTGCGGCATACTTCTTGGAACAAGCCAGTTACCTGTTCCCACGCAAAGAGGAGTATATAGAACCATGGTGGATTTCCAGCTGATGAAGTAAAGGATTATGAAAGGAACGGGATGACCATGGGGATCATCGTTAATTCTCTGAAACAGAATCCGCCCTTTTCACCTGCCAAACACATGCCCACTTCTCCTCTCTGGGGATAATAAAAACTAACCAGCGAACTGACAGAGGGCCTGACCCCCCCCTTCCAAATCGACCACACCCAAAAAAAAAAAACCGTACCCTCCAGCTACTAAGTATAATGCTAACTTGCAAAATTTCCCTGCATTTTAAAACAATGGAAAAATGGTGGTGGGATCAGACTTAGAAGAACGGCTTCTTGTCTGTCTCCACTAACAAAAATAGGCAACACCAAGTCAGCTACTCCTCAGCATAGTTATGTCCGTCGCAGCCTTCTTGGGTTTCAGGAGTCACATACAAACGTTATCAAAATTACGGTGAAACGCTGAAAACCTGCAAATAATTTTCAACGTACTGGTTAATTTGAAAACTCTCCAGCATAATTCTTGGAACAAGCCAGGTACCTGTGCCCACGCATAGAGGAGTATATAGAAACATGGTGGAATCCCAGCTGATGAAGCAAAGGATGCTTAAAGGAATGGGATGACCATGCGGATCCTGTTTAATTTTCTGAAACAGAATCCGCACTTTTCACCTGCCAAACACATGCCCACTACTCTTCTCTGGGGATATTAAAAACAAACCAGCGATCTGACAGAGGGCCTGAACACCCATCCTGACCGACCCCACAAAACAAAAAAGTACCCTCCAGCTACTAATTATAATGCCAATTTGCAAAATTTCCCTGCATTTTTAAACAATGGAGAAATGATGGTGGGATGATACTTAGAAGAATGGCTTCTTGTCAGTCTCCACTGACAAAAATAGGCAACACCAAGTCAGCTACGCCTCAGCATAGTTATGTCCGTAGCAGCCATATTTGGTTTCAGTAGGCACATACACACGTTATCACAATTATGGTGAAACGCTGAAAACCCTCAAAGGATTTTCAACATACTGGTTAACTGAAAAGATCTGAGGCATACTTCTTGGAACTAGCCAGTTTCCTGTGCCCACGCATAGATAAGTATATAGAACCATGGTGGATTCCCAGCTCATGAAGCAAAGGATTCTTAAAGGAATTGGATTACCATGCGGATCCTGTTTAATTCTCTGAAACAGATCCGCAGTTTTCACCTGCCATACTAATACCCACTTCTCCTCTCTGGGGATAATAAAAACAAACCAGCGAACTGACAGAGGGCCTGAGCAACACATCCACACCGACCTCACAGGAAAAAAAAAAAAAAAAACACCGTAGCCTCCAGCTACTAATTATAATGCTAACTTGCAAAACTTTCCTGCATTTTTAAACAATGGAAAAATGATGGTGAGGTGATACTTAGAAGAATGGATTCTTGTCAGTCTCCACTAACAAAAATAGGCAAAACCAAGTCAGCTACGCCTCAGCATAGTTCTGTCCGTCGCAGCCTTCTTGGGTTTCAGGAGGCACAAACAAACGTTATCACAATTATGGTGAAACGCTGAACACCTGCAAATAATTTTCAACGTACTGGTTAATTGAAAAGCTCTGCGGCATACTTCTTGGAACAAGCCAGTTACCTGTTCCCACGCAAAGAGGAGTATATAGAACCATGGTGGATTTCCAGCTGATGAAGTAAAGGATTATTAAAGGAACGGGATGACCATCGGGATCATCGTTAATTCTCTGAAACAGAATCCGCCCTTTTCACCTGCCAAACACATGCCCACTTCTCCTCTCTGGGGATAATAAAAACTAACCAGCGAACTGACAGAGGGCCTGACCCCCCCATCCACATCGACCACACACACACACAAAAAAAACCGTACCATCCAGCTACTAATTATAATGCTAACTTGCAAAATTTCCCTGCATTTTAAAACAATGGAAAAATGGTGGTGGGAGAATACTTAGAAGAATGCCTTCTTGTCAGTCTCCACTAACAAAAATAGGCAACACCAAGTCAGCTACTCCTCAGCATAGTTATGTCCGTCGCAGCCTTCTTGGGTTTCAGGAGGCACAAACACACGTTATCACAATTATGGTGAAACGCTGAACCCCTGCAAATAATTTTCAACGTAGTGGTTAATTGAAAAGCTCTGCGGCATACTTCTTGGAACAAGCCAGTTACCTGTTCCCACGCAAAGAGGAGTATATAGAACCATGGTGGATTTCCAGCTGATGAAGTAAAGGATTATGAAAGGAACGGGATGACCATGGGGATCATCGTTAATTCTCTGAAACAGAATCCGCCCTTTTCACCTGCCAAACACATGCCCACTTCTCCTCTCTGGGGATAATAAAAACTAACCAGCGAACTGACAGAGGGCCTGACCCCCCCCTTCCAAATCGACCACACCCAAAAAAAAAAAACCGTACCCTCCAGCTACTAAGTATAATGCTAACTTGCAAAATTTCCCTGCATTTTAAAACAATGGAAAAATGGTGGTGGGATCAGACTTAGAAGAACGGCTTCTTGTCTGTCTCCACTAACAAAAATAGGCAACACCAAGTCAGCTACTCCTCAGCATAGTTATGTCCGTCGCAGCCTTCTTGGGTTTCAGGAGTCACATACAAACGTTACCAAAATTACGGTGAAACGCTGAAAACCTGCAAATAATTTTCAACGTACTGGTTAATTTGAAAACTCTCCAGCATAATTCTTGGAACAAGCCAGGTACCTGTGCCCACGCATAGAGGAGTATATAGAAACATGGTGGAATCCCAGCTGATGAAGCAAAGGATGCTTAAAGGAATGGGATGACCATGCGGATCCTGTTTAATTTTCTGAAACAGAATCCGCACTTTTCACCTGCCAAACACATGCCCACTACTCTTCTCTGGGGATATTAAAAACAAACCAGCGATCTGACAGAGGGCCTGAACACCCATCCTGACCGACCCCACAAAACAAAAAAGTACCCTCCAGCTACTAATTATAATGCCAATTTGCAAAATTTCCCTGCATTTTTAAACAATGGAGAAATGATGGTGGGATGATACTTAGAAGAATGGCTTCTTGTCAGTCTCCACTGACAAAAATAGGCAACACCAAGTCAGCTACGCCTCAGCATAGTTATGTCCGTAGCAGCCATATTTGGTTTCAGTAGGCACATACACACGTTATCACAATTATGGTGAAACGCTGAAAACCCTCAAAGGATTTTCAACATACTGGTTAACTGAAAAGATCTGAGGCATACTTCTTGGAACTAGCCAGTTTCCTGTGCCCACGCATAGATAAGTATATAGAACCATGGTGGATTCCCAGCTCATGAAGCAAAGGATTCTTAAAGGAATGGGATTACCATGCGGATCCTGTTTAATTCTCTGAAACAGATCCGCAGTTTTCACCTGCCATACTAATACCCACTTCTCCTCTCTGGGGATAATAAAAACAAACCAGCGAACTGACAGAGGGCCTGAGCAACACATCCACACCGACCTCACAGGAAAAAAAAAAAAAAAACACCGTAGCCTCCAGCTACTAATTATAATGCTAACTTGCAAAACTTTCCTGCATTTTTAAACAATGGAAAAATGATGGTGAGATGATACTTAGAAGAATGGATTCTTGTCAGTCTCCACTAACAAAAATAGGCAAAACCAAGTCAGCTACGCCTCAGCATAGTTCTGTCCGTCGCAGCCTTCTTGGGTTTCAGGAGGCACAAACAAACGTTATCACAATTATGGTGAAACGCTGAACACCTGCAAATAATTTTCAACGTAGTGGTTAATTGAAAAGCTCTGCGGCATACTTCTTGGAACAAGCCAGTTACCTGTTCCCACGCAAAGAGGAGTATATAGAACCATGGTGGATTTCCAGCTGATGAAGTAAAGGATTATTAAAGGAACGGGATGACCATAGGGATCATCGTTAATTCTCTGAAACAGAATCCGCCCTTTTCACCTGCCAAACACATGCCCACTTCTCCTCTCTGGGGATAATAAAAACTAACCAGCGAACTGACAGAGGGCCTGACCCCCCCATCCACGTCGACCATACACACACACAAAAAAAACCGTACCATCCAGCTACTAATTATAATGCTAACTTGCAAAATTTCCCTGCATTTTAAAACAATGGAAAAATGGTGGTGGGAGAATACTTAGAAGAATGGCTTCTTGTCAGTCTCCACTAACTAAAATAGGCAACACCAAGTCAGCTACTCCTCAGCATAGTTATGTCCGTCGCAGCCTTCTTGGGTTTCAGGAGGCACAAACACACGTTATCACAATTATGGTGAAACGCTGAACACCTGCAAATAATTTTCAACGTAGTGGTTAATTGAAAAGCTCTGCGGCATACTTCTTGGAACAAGCCAGTTACCTGTTCCCACGCAAAGAGGAGTATATAGAACCATGGTGGATTTCCAGCTGATGAAGTAAAGGATTATGAAAGGAACGGGATGACCATGGGGATCATCGTTAATTCTCTGAAACAGAATCCGCCCTTTTCACCTGCCAAACACATGCCCACTTCTCCTCTCTGGGGATAATAAAAACTAACCAGCGAACTGACAGAGGGCCTGACCCCCCCCTTCCAAATCGACCACACCCAAAAAAAAAAAACCGTACCCTCCAGCTACTAAGTATAATGCTAACTTGCAAAATTTCCCTGCATTTTAAAACAATGGAAAAATGGTGGTGGGATCAGACTTAGAAGAATGGCTTCTTGTCTGTCTCCACTAACAAAAATAGGCAACACCAAGTCAGCTACTCCTCAGCATAGTTATGTCCGTCACAGCATTCTTGGGTTTCAGGAGGGACATACAAACGTTATCAAAATTATGGTGAAACGCTGAACACCTGCAAATAATTTTCAACGTACTGGTTAATTTGAAAACTCTCCAGCATAATTCTTGGAACAAGCCAGGTACCTGTGCCCACGCATAGAGGAGTATATAGAAACATGGTGGAATCCCAGCTGATAAAGCAAAGGATTCTTAAAGGAATGAGATGACCATGCGGATCCTAGTTAATCCTCTGAAACAGAATCCGCCCTTTTTACCTGCCAAACACATGCCTACCACTCTTCTCTGGGGATAATAAAAACAAACCAGCGATCTGACAGAGGGCCTGAACACCCATCCTGACCGACCCCACAAAACAAAAAAATACCCTCCAGCTACTAATTATAATGCCAATTTGCAAAATTTCCCTGCATTTTTAAACAATGGAGAAATGATGGTGGGATGATACTTAGAAGAATGGCTTCTTGTCAGTCTCCACTGACAAAAATAGGCAACACCAAGTCAGCTACGCCTCAACATAGTTATGTCCGTAGCAGCCATATTTGGTTTCAGTAGGCACATACACACGTTATCACAATTATGGTGAAACGCTGAAAACCTGCAAAGGATTTTCAACATACTGGTTAACTGAAAAGATCTGAGGCATACTTCTTGGAACTAGCCAGTTTCCTGTGCCCACGCATAGATAAGTATATAGAACCATGGTGGATTCCCAGCTCATGAAGCAAAGGAATCTTAAAGGAACGGGATTACCATGCGGATCCTGTTTAATTCTCTGAAACAGATCCGCAGTTTTCACCTGCCATACTAATACCCACTTCTCCTCTCTGGGGATAATAAAAACAAACCAGCGAACTGACAGAGGGCCTGAGCAACACATCCACACCGACCTCACAGGAAAAAAAAAAAAAAAAACACCGTAGCCTCCAGCTACTAATTATAATGCTAACTTGCAAAACTTTCCTGCATTTTTAAACAATGGAAAAATGATGGTGAGATGATACTTAGAAGAATGGATTCTTGTCAGTCTCCACTAACAAAAATAGGCAAAACCAAGTCAGCTACGCCTCAGCATAGTTCTGTCCGTCGCAGCCTTCTTGGGTTTCAGGAGGCACAAACAAACGTTATCACAATTATGGTGAAACGCTGAACACCTGCAAATAATTTTCAACGTACTGGTTAATTGAAAAGCTCTGCGGCATACTTCTTGGAACAAGCCAGTTACCTGTTCCCACGCAAAGAGGAGTATATAGAACCATGGTGGATTTCCAGCTGATGAAGTAAAGGATTATTAAAGGAACGGGATGACCATAGGGATCATCGTTAATTCTCTGAAACAGAATCCGCCCTTTTCACCTGCCAAACACATGCCCACTTCTCCTCTCTGGGGATAATAAAAACTAACCAGCGAACTGACAGAGGGCCTGACCCCCCCATCCACATCGACCACACACACACACAAAAAAAACCGTACCATCCAGCTACTAATTATAATGCTAACTTGCAAAATGTCCCTGCATTTTAAAACAATGTAAAAATGGTGATGGGATGATACTTAGAAGAATGCCTTCTTGTCTGTCTCCACTAACAAAAATAGGCAACACCACGTCAGCTACTCCTCAGCATAGTTATGTCCGTCGCAGCCTTCTTGGGTTTCAGGAGGGACATACAAACGTTATCAAAATTATGGTGAAACGCTGAAAACCTGCAAATAATTTTCAACGTACTGGTTAATTTGAAAACTCTCCAGCATAATTCTTGGAACAAGCTAGGTACCTGTGCCCACGCATAAAGGAGTATATAGAAACATGGTGGAATCCCAGCTGATGAAGCAAAGGATTCTTAAAGGAATGAGATGACCATGCGGATCCTGTTTAAATCTCTGAAACAGAATGTGCACTTTTCACCTGCCAAACACATGCCCACTACTCTTCTCTGGGGATAATAAAAACTAACCAGCGATCTGACAGAGGGCCTGAACACCCATCCTGACCGACCCCACAAAACAAAAAAGTACCCTCCAGCTACTAATTATAATGCCAATTTGCAAAATTTCCCTGCATTTTTAAACAATGGAGAAATGATGGTGGGATCATACTTAGAAGAATGGCTTCTTATCAGTCTCCACTGACAAAAATAGGCAACACCAAGTCAGCTACGCCTCAGCATAGTTATGTCCGTAGCAGCCATATTTGGATTCAGTAGGCACATACACACGTTATCACAATTATGGTGAAACGCTGAAAACCTGCAAAGGATTGTCAACATACTGGTTAATTGAAAAGCTCTGAGGCATACTTCTTGGAACTAGCCAGTTTCCTGTGCCCACGCGTGGACAAGTATATAGAACCATGGTGGATTCCCAGCTCATGAAGCAAAGCATTGTTAAAGGAACGGGATTACCATGCGGATCCTGTTTAATTCTCTGAAACACATCCGCAGTTTTCACCTGCCATACTAATACCCACTTCTCCTCTCTGGGGATAATAAAAACCAACCGGGGAACTGACAGAGGGCCTGACCAACACATCCACACCGACCCCACAGGAAAAAAAACAAAAAAACACCGTAGCCTCCAGCTACTAATTAAAATGCTAACTTGCAAAATTTTCCTGCATTTTTAAACAATGGAAAAATGATGGTGAGATGATACTTACAAGAATTTATTCTTGTCAGACTCCACTAACAAAAATAGGCAAAACCAAGTCAGCTACTCCTCAGCATAGTTATGTCCGTCGTAGCCTTCTTGGGTTTCAGGAGGCACAAACAAAGGGTCTCACAATTATGGTGAAACGCTGAACACCTGCAAATAATTTTCAACGTAGTGGTTAATTGAAAAGCTCTGCGGCATACTTCTTGGAACAATCCAGTTACCTGTTCCCACGCAAAGAGGAGTATAGAGAACCATGGTGGATTTCCAGCTGATGAAGTAAAGGATTATTAAAGGAATGGGATGACCATGGGGATCATCGTTAATTCTCTGAAACAGAATCCGCCCTTTTCACCTGCCAAACACATGCCCACTTCTCCTCTCTGGGGATAATAAAAACTAACCAGCGAACTGACAGAGGGCCTGACCCCCGCCCATCCACATCGACCACACACACAAAAAAAACCCATACCCTCCAGCTACTAATTATAATGCTAACTTGCAAAATTTCCCTCATTTTAAAACAATGGAAAAATGGTGGTGGGATCATACTTAGAAGAATGGCTTCTTCTCTGTCTCCACTAACAAAAATAGGCAACACCAAGTCAGCTACCCCTCAGCATAGTTATGTCCGTCGCAGCCTTCTTGCGTTTCAGGAGGGACATACAAACGTTATCAAAATTATGGTAAAACGCTGAAAACCTGCAAATAATTTTCAACGTACTGGTTAATTTGAAAACTCTCCAGCATAATTTTTGGAACTAGCCAGGTACCTGTGCCCACGCATAGAGGAGTATATAGAAACATGGTGGAATCCCAGCTGATGAAGCAAAGGATTCTTAAAGGAATGAGATGACCATGGGGATCCTGTTTAATTCTCTGAAACAGAATCCGCACTTTTCACCTGCCATACACATGCCCACTACTCTTCTCTGGGGATAATAAAAACAAACCAGCGATCTCACAGAGGGCCTGAACACCCATCCTGACCGACCCCACAAAACAAAAAAGTACCCTCCAGCTACTAATTATAATGCCAATTTGCAAAATTTCCCTGCATTTTTAAACAATGGAGAAATGATGGTGGGATGATACTTAGAAGAATGGCTTCTTGTCAGTCTCCACTGACAAAAATAGGCAACACCAAGTCAGCTACGCCTCAGCATAGTTATGTCCGTAGCAGCCATATTTGGTTTCAGTAGGCACATACACACGTTATCACAATTATGGTGAAACGCTGAAAACCTGCAAAGGATTGTCAACATACTGGTTAATTGAAAAGCTCTGAGGCATACTTCTTGGAACTAGCCAGTTTCCTGTGCCCACGCATAGACAAGTATATAGAACCATGGTGGATTCCCAGCTCATGAAGCAAAGGATTCTTAAAGGAACGGGATTACCATGCGGATCCTGTTTAATTCTCTGAAACAGATCCGCAGTTTTCACCTGCCATACTAATACCCACTTCTCCTCTCTGGGGATAATAAAAACCAACCGGGGAACTGACAGAGGGCCTGACCAACACATCCACACCGACCCCACAGGAAAAAAAAAAAAAAAACACAGTAGGGTCCAGCTACTAATTATAATGCTAACTTGCAAAATTTCCCTGCATTTTAAAACAATGGAAAAATGGTGGTGGGATGATACTTAGAAGAATCTCTTCTTGTCAGTCTCCACTAACAAAAATAGGCAACACCAAGTCAGCTACTCCTCAGCATAGTTATGTCCGTCGCAGCCTTCTTGGGTTTCAGGAGGCACAAACAAAGGTTCTCACAATTATGGTGAAACACTGAACACCTGCAAATAATTTTCAACGTAGTGGTTAATTGAAAAGCTCTGCGGCATACTTCTTGGAACAAGCCAGTTACCTGTTCCCACGCAAAGAGGAGTATATAGAACCATGGTGGATTTCCAGCTGATGAAGTAAAGGATTATTAAAGGAACGGGATGACCATGGGGATCATCGTTAATTCTCTGAAACAGAATCCGCCCTTTTCACCTGCCAAACACATGCCCACTTCTCCTCTCTGGGGATAATAAAAACTAACCAGCGAACTGACAGAGGGCCTGACCCCCACATCCACATCGACCGCACACACACAAAAAATACCGTACCCTCCAGCTACTCATTATAATGCTAACTTGCAAAATTTCCCTGCATTTTAAAACAATGGAAAAATGGTGGTGAGATCATACTTAGAAGAATGGCTTCTTGTCAGTCTCCACTAACAAAAATAGGCAACACCAAGTCAGATACTCCTGAGCATAGTTATGTCCGTCGCAGCCTTCTTGGGTTTCAGGAGGGACATACAAACGTTATCAAAATTATGGTGAAACGCTGAAAACCTGCAAATAATTTTCAACGTACTGGTTAATTTGAAAACTCTCCAGCATAATTCTTGGAACAAGCTAGGTACCTGTGCCCACGCATAAAGGAGTATATAGAAACATGGTGGAATCCCAGCTGATGAAGCAAAGGATTCTTAAAGGAATGAGATGACCATGCGGATCCTGTTTAAATCTCTGAAACAGAATCTGCACTTTTCACCTGCCAAACACATGCCCACTACTCTTCTCTGGGGATAATAAAAACTAACCAGCGATCTGACAGAGGGCCTGAACACCCATCCTGACCGACCCCACAAAACAAAAAAGTACCCTCCAGCTACTAATTATAATGCCAATTTGCAAAATTTCCCTGCATTTTTAAACAATGGAGAAATGATGGTGGGATCATACTTAGAAGAATGGCTTCTTGTCAGTCTCCACTGACAAAAATAGGCAACACCAAGTCAGCTATGCCTCAGCATAGTTATGTCCGTCGCAGCCTTCTTGGGTTTCAGGAGGGACATACAAACGTTATCAAAATTATGGTGAAACGCTGAAAATCTGCAAATAATGTTCAACGTAATGGTTAATTTGAAAACTCTCCAGCATAATTCTTGGAACAAGCCAGGTACCTGTGCCCACGCATAGAGGAGTATATAGAAACATGGTGGAATCCCAGCTGATGAAGCAAAGGATTCTTAAAGGAATCAGATGACCATGCGGATCCTGTTTAATTCTCTCAAACAGAATCCGCACATTTCACCTGCCAAACACATGCCCACTACTATTCTCTGGGGATAATAAAAACAAACCAGCGATCTGACAGAGGGCCTGAACACCCATCCTGACCGACCCCACAAAACAAAAAAATACCCTCCAGCTACTAATTATAAAGCCAATTTGCAAAATTTCCCTGCATTTTTAAACAATGGAGAAATGATGGTGGGATGATACTTAGAAGAATGGCTTCTTGTCAGTCTCCACTGACAAAAATAGGCAACACCAAGTCAGCTACGCCTCAGCATAGTTATGTCCGTAGCAGCCATATTTGGTTTCAGTAGGCACATACACACGTTATCACAATTATGGTGAAACGCTGAAAACCTGCAAAGGATTTTCAACATACTGGTTAACTGAAAAGATCTGAGGCATACTTCTTGGAACTAGCCAGTTTCCTGTGCCCACGCATAGAGAAGTATATAGAACCATGGTGGATTCCCAGCTCATGAAGCAAAGGATTCTTAAAGGAACGGGATTACCATGCGGATCCTGTTTAATGCTCTGAAACAGATCCGCAGTTTTCACCTGCCATACTAATACCCACTTCTCCTCTCTGGGGATAATAAAAACAAACGAGCGAACTGACAGAGGGCCTGACCAACACATCCACACCGACCCCACAGGAAAAAAAAAACAAAAAACACCGTAGCCTCCAGCTACTAATTATAATGCTAACTTGCAAAACTTTTCTGCATTTTTAAACAATGGAAAAATGATGTTGAGATGGTACCTAGAAGAATGGATTCTTGTCAGTCTCCAGTAACAAAAATAGGCAAAACCAAGTCAGCTACGCCTCAGCATAGTTATGTCCGTCGCAGCCTTCTTGGGTTTCAGGAGGCACAATCAAACGTTATCACAATTATGGTGATACGCTGAACACCTGCAAATAATTTTCAACGTACTGGTTAATTGAAAAGCTCTGCGGCATACTTCTTGGAACAAGCCAGTTACCTGTTCCCACGCAAAGGGGAGTATATAGAACCATGGTGGATTTCCAGCTGATGAAGTAAAGGATTATTAAAGGAACGGGATGACCATGGGGATCATCGTTAATTCTCTGAAACAGAATCCGCCCTTTTCACCTGCCAAACACATGCCCACTTCTCCTCTCTGGGGATAATAAAAACTAACCAGCAAACTGACAGAGGGCCTCACCCCCTCCCATCCACATCGACTACCCAAAAAAAAAAAAAAAAAACGTACCCTCCAGCTACTCATTATAATGCTAACTTGCAAAATTTCCCTGCATTTTAAAACAATGTAAAAATGGTGATGGGATGATACTTAGAAGAATGCCTTCTTGTCTGTCTCCACTAACAAAAATAGGCAACACCACGTCAGCTACTCCTCAGCATAGTTATGTCCGTCGCAGCCTTCTTGGGTTTCAGGAGGGACATACAAACGTTATCAAAATTATGGTGAAACGCTGAAAACCTGCAAATAATTTTCAACGTACTGGTTAATTTGAAAACTCTCCAGCATAATTCTTGGAACAAGCTAGGTACCTGTGCCCACGCATAAAGGAGTATATAGAAACATGGTGGAATCCCAGCTGATGAAGCAAAGGATTCTTAAAGGAATGAGATGACCATGCGGATCCTGTTTAAATCTCTGAAACAGAATGTGCACTTTTGACCTGCCAAACACATGCCCACTACTCTTCTCTGGGGATAATAAAAACTAACCAGCGATCTGACAGAGGGCCTGAACACCCATCCTGACCGACCCCACAAAACAAAAAAGTACCCTCCAGCTACTAATTATAATGCCAATTTGCAAAATTTCCCTGCATTTTTAAACAATGGAGAAATGATGGTGGGATCATACTTAGAAGAATGGCTTCTTATCAGTCTCCACTGACAAAAATAGGCAACACCAAGTCAGCTACGCCTCAGCATAGTTATGTCCGTAGCAGCCATATTTGGATTCAGTAGGCACATACACACGTTATCACAATTATGGTGAAACGCTGAAAACCTGCAAAGGATTGTCAACATACTGGTTAATTGAAAAGCTCTGAGGCATACTTCTTGGAACTAGCCAGTTTCCTGTGCCCACGCGTGGACAAGTATATAGAACCATGGTGGATTCCCAGCTCATGAAGCAAAGCATTGTTAAAGGAACGGGATTACCATGCGGATCCTGTTTAATTCTCTGAAACACATCCGCAGTTTTCACCTGCCATACTAATACCCACTTCTCCTCTCTGGGGATAATAAAAACCAACCGGGGAACTGACAGAGGGCCTGACCAACACATCCACACCGACCCCACAGGAAAAAAAACAAAAAAACACCGTAGCCTCCAGCTACTAATTAAAATGCTAACTTGCAAAATTTTCCTGCATTTTTAAACAATGGAAAAATGATGGTGAGATGATACTTACAAGAATTTATTCTTGTCAGACTCCACTAACAAAAATAGGCAAAACCAAGTCAGCTACTCCTCAGCATAGTTATGTCCGTCGTAGCCTTCTTGGGTTTCAGGAGGCACAAACAAAGGGTCTCACAATTATGGTGAAACGCTGAACACCTGCAAATAATTTTCAACGTAGTGGTTAATTGAAAAGCTCTGCGGCATACTTCTTGGAACAATCCAGTTACCTGTTCCCACGCAAAGAGGAGTATAGAGAACCATGGTGGATTTCCAGCTGATGAAGTAAAGGATTATTAAAGGAATGGGATGACCATGGGGATCATCGTTAATTCTCTGAAACAGAATCCGCCCTTTTCACCTGCCAAACACATGCCCACTTCTCCTCTCTGGGGATAATAAAAACTAACCAGCGAACTGACAGAGGGCCTGACCCCCGCCCATCCACATCGACCACACACACAAAAAAAACCCATACCCTCCAGCTACTAATTATAATGCTAACTTGCAAAATTTCCCTCATTTTAAAACAATGGAAAAATGGTGGTGGGATCATACTTAGAAGAATGGCTTCTTCTCTGTCTCCACTAACAAAAATAGGCAACACCAAGTCAGCTACCCCTCAGCATAGTTATGTCCGTCGCAGCCTTCTTGCGTTTCAGGAGGGACATACAAACGTTATCAAAATTATGGTAAAACGCTGAAAACCTGCAAATAATTTTCAACGTACTGGTTAATTTGAAAACTCTCCAGCATAATTCTTGGAACTAGCCAGGTACCTGTGCCCACGCATAGAGGAGTATATAGAAACATGGTGGAATCCCAGCTGATGAAGCAAAGGATTCTTAAAGGAATGAGATGACCATGGGGATCCTGTTTAATTCTCTGAAACAGAATCCGCACTTTTCACCTGCCATACACATGCCCACTACTCTTCTCTGGGGATAATAAAAACAAACCAGCGATCTCACAGAGGGCCTGAACACCCATCCTGACCGACCCCACAAAACAAAAAAGTACCCTCCAGCTACTAATTATAATGCCAATTTGCAAAATTTCCCTGCATTTTTAAACAATGGAGAAATGATGGTGGGATGATACTTAGAAGAATGGCTTCTTGTCAGTCTCCACTGACAAAAATAGGCAACACCAAGTCAGCTACGCCTCAGCATAGTTATGTCCGTAGCAGCCATATTTGGTTTCAGTAGGCACATACACACGTTATCACAATTATGGTGAAACGCTGAAAACCTGCAAAGGATTGTCAACATACTGGTTAATTGAAAAGCTCTGAGGCATACTTCTTGGAACTAGCCAGTTTCCTGTGCCCACGCATAGACAAGTATATAGAACCATGGTGGATTCCCAGCTCATGAAGCAAAGGATTCTTAAAGGAACGGGATTACCATGCGGATCCTGTTTAATTCTCTGAAACAGATCCGCAGTTTTCACCTGCCATACTAATACCCACTTCTCCTCTCTGGGGATAATAAAAACCAACCGGGGAACTGACAGAGGGCCTGACCAACACATCCACACCGACCCCACAGGAAAAAAAAAAAAAAAACACAGTAGGGTCCAGCTTCTAATTATAATGCTAACTTGCAAAATTTCCCTGCATTTTAAAACAATGGAAAAATGGTGGTGGGATGATACTTAGAAGAATGTCTTCTTGTCAGTCTCCACTAACAAAAATAGGCAACACCAAGTCAGCTACTCCTCAGCATAGTTATGTCCGTCGCAGCCTTCTTGGGTTTCAGGAGGCACAAACAAAGGTTCTCACAATTATGGTGAAACACTGAACACCTGCAAATAATTTTCAACGTAGTGGTTAATTGAAAAGCTCTGCGGCATACTTCTTGGAACAAGCCAGTTACCTGTTCCCACGCAAAGAGGAGTATATAGAACCATGGTGGATTTCCAGCTGATGAAGTAAAGGATTATTAAAGGAACGGGATGACCATGGGGATCATCGTTAATTCTCTGAAACAGAATCCGCCCTTTTCACCTGCCAAACACATGCCCACTTCTCCTCTCTGGGGATAATAAAAACTAACCAGCGAACTGACAGAGGGCCTGACCCCCACATCCACATCGACCACACACACACAAAAAATACCGTACCCTCCAGCTACTCATTATAATGCTAACTTGCAAAATTTCCCTGCATTTTAAAACAATGGAAAAATGGTGGTGAGATCATACTTAGAAGAATGGCTTCTTGTCAGTCTCCACTAACAAAAATAGGCAACACCAAGTCAGATACTCCTGAGCATAGTTATGTCCGTCGCAGCCTTCTTGGGTTTCAGGAGGGACATACAAACGTTATCAAAATTATGGTGAAACGCTGAAAACCTGCAAATAATTTTCAACGTACTGGTTAATTTGAAAACTCTCCAGCATAATTCTTGGAACAAGCTAGGTACCTGTGCCCACGCATAAAGGAGTATATAGAAACATGGTGGAATCCCAGCTGATGAAGCAAAGGATTCTTAAAGGAATGAGATGACCATGCGGATCCTGTTTAAATCTCTGAAACAGAATCTGCACTTTTCACCTGCCAAACACATGCCCACTACTCTTCTCTGGGGATAATAAAAACTAACCAGCGATCTGACAGAGGGCCTGAACACCCATCCTGACCGACCCCACAAAACAAAAAAGTACCCTCCAGCTACTAATTATAATGCCAATTTGCAAAATTTCCCTGCATTTTTAAACAATGGAGAAATGATGGTGGGATCATACTTAGAAGAATGGCTTCTTGTCAGTCTCCACTGACAAAAATAGGCAACACCAAGTCAGCTACGCCTCAGCATAGTTATGTCCGTCGCAGCCATATTTGGTTTCAGTAGGCACATACACACGTTATCACAATTATGGTGAAACGCTGAAAACCTGCAAAGGATTTTCAACATACTGGTTAACTGAAAAGATCTGAGGCATACTTCTTGGAACTAGCCAGTTTCCTGTGCCCACGCATAGAGAAGTATATAGAACCATGGTGGATTCCCAGCTCATGAAGCAAAGGATTCTTAAAGGAACGGGATTACCATGCGGATCCTGTTTAATGCTCTGAAACAGATCCGCAGTTTTCACCTGCCATACTAATACCCACTTCTCCTCTCTGGGGATAATAAAAACAAACGAGCGAACTGACAGAGGGCCTGACCAACACATCCACACCGACCCCACAGGAAAAAAAAAACAAAAAACACCGTAGCCTCCAGCTACTAATTATAATGCTAACTTGCAAAACTTTTCTGCATTTTTAAACAATGGAAAAATGATGTTGAGATGGTACCTAGAAGAATGGATTCTTGTCAGTCTCCAGTAACAAAAATAGGCAAAACCAAGTCAGCTACGCCTCAGCATAGTTATGTCCGTCGCAGCCTTCTTGGGTTTCAGGAGGCACAATCAAACGTTATCACAATTATGGTGATACGCTGAACACCTGCAAATAATTTTCAACGTACTGGTTAATTGAAAAGCTCTGCGGCATACTTCTTGGAACAAGCCAGTTACCTGTTCCCACGCAAAGGGGAGTATATAGAACCATGGTGGATTTCCAGCTGATGAAGTAAAGGATTATTAAAGGAACGGGATGACCATGGGGATCATCGTTAATTCTCTGAAACAGAATCCGCCCTTTTCACCTGCCAAACACATGCCCACTTCTCCTCTCTGGGGATAATAAAAACTAACCAGCAAACTGACAGAGGGCCTCACCCCCTCCCATCCACATCGACTACCCAAAAAAAAAAAAAAAAACGTACCCTCCAGCTACTAATTATAATGCTAACTTGCAAAATGTCCCTGCATTTTAAAACAATGTAAAAATGGTGATGGGATGATACTTAGAAGAATGCCTTCTTGTCTGTCTCCACTAACAAAAATAGGCAACACCACGTCAGCTACTCCTCAGCATAGTTATGTCCGTCGCAGCCTTCTTGGGTTTCAGGAGGGACATACAAACGTTATCAAAATTATGGTGAAACGCTGAAAACCTGCAAATAATTTTCAACGTACTGGTTAATTTGAAAACTCTCCAGCATAATTCTTGGAACAAGCTAGGTACCTGTGCCCACGCATAAAGGAGTATATAGAAACATGGTGGAATCCCAGCTGATGAAGCAAAGGATTCTTAAAGGAATGAGATGACCATGCGGATCCTGTTTAAATCTCTGAAACAGAATCTGCACTTTTCACCTGCCAAACACATGCCCACTACTCTTCTCTGGGGATAATAAAAACTAACCAGCGATCTGACAGAGGGCCTGAACACCCATCCTGACCGACCCCACAAAACAAAAAAGTACCCTCCAGCTACTAATTATAATGCCAATTTGCAAAATTTCCCTGCATTTTTAAACAATGGAGAAATGATGGTGGGATCATACTTAGAAGAATGGCTTCTTATCAGTCTCCACTGACAAAAATAGGCAACACCAAGTCAGCTACGCCTCAGCATAGTTATGTCCGTAGCAGCCATATTTGGATTCAGTAGGCACATACACACGTTATCACAATTATGGTGAAACGCTGAAAACCTGCAAAGGATTGTCAACATACTGGTTAATTGAAAAGCTCTGAGGCATACTTCTTGGAACTAGCCAGTTTCCTGTGCCCACGCGTGGACAAGTATATAGAACCATGGTGGATTCCCAGCTCATGAAGCAAAGCATTGTTAAAGGAACGGGATTACCATGCGGATCCTGTTTAATTCTCTGAAACACATCCGCAGTTTTCACCTGCCATACTAATACCCACTTCTCCTCTCTGGGGATAATAAAAACCAACCGGGGAACTGACAGAGGGCCTGACCAACACATCCACACCGACCCCACAGGAAAAAAAACAAAAAAACACCGTAGCCTCCAGCTACTAATTAAAATGCTAACTTGCAAAATTTTCCTGCATTTTTAAACAATGGAAAAATGATGGTGAGATGATACTTACAAGAATTTATTCTTGTCAGACTCCACTAACAAAAATAGGCAAAACCAAGTCAGCTACTCCTCAGCATAGTTATGTCCGTCGTAGCCTTCTTGGGTTTCAGGAGGCACAAACAAAGGGTCTCACAATTATGGTGAAACGCTGAACACCTGCAAATAATTTTCAACGTAGTGGTTAATTGAAAAGCTCTGCGGCATACTTCTTGGAACAATCCAGTTACCTGTTCCCACGCAAAGAGGAGTATATAGAACCATGGTGGATTTCCAGCTGATGAAGTAAAGGATTATTAAAGGAATGGGATGACCATGGGGATCATCGTTAATTCTCTGAAACAGAATCCGCCCTTTTCACCTGCCAAACACATGCCCACTTCTCCTCTCTGGGGATAATAAAAACTAACCAGCGAACTGACAGAGGGCCTGACCCCCGCCCATCCACATCGACCACACACACAAAAAAAACCCATACCCTCCAGCTACTAATTATAATGCTAACTTGCAAAATTTCCCTCATTTTAAAACAATGGAAAAATGGTGGTGGGATCATACTTAGAAGAATGGCTTCTTCTCTGTCTCCACTAACAAAAATAGGCAACACCAAGTCAGCTACCCCTCAGCATAGTTATGTCCGTCGCAGCCTTCTTGCGTTTCAGGAGGGACATACAAACGTTATCAAAATTATGGTGAAACGCTGAAAACCTGCAAATAATTTTCAACGTACTGGTTAATTTGAAAACTCTCCAGCATAATTCTTGGAACTAGCCAGGTACCTGTGCCCACGCATAGAGGAGTATATAGAAACATGGTGGAATCCCAGCTGATGAAGCAAAGGATTCTTAAAGGAATGAGATGACCATGGGGATCCTGTTTAATTCTCTGAAACAGAATCCGCACTTTTCACCTGCCATACACATGCCCACTACTCTTCTCTGGGGATAATAAAAACAAACCAGCGATCTCACAGAGGGCCTGAACACCCATCCTGACCGACCCCACAAAACAAAAAAGTACCCTCCAGCTACTAATTATAATGCCAATTTGCAAAATTTCCCTGCATTTTTAAACAATGGAGAAATGATGGTGGGATGATACTTAGAAGAATGGCTTCTTGTCAGTCTCCACTGACAAAAATAGGCAACACCAAGTCAGCTACGCCTCAGCATAGTTATGTCCGTAGCAGCCATATTTGGTTTCAGTAGGCACATACACACGTTATCACAATTATGGTGAAACGCTGAAAACCTGCAAAGGATTGTCAACATACTGGTTAATTGAAAAGCTCTGAGGCATACTTCTTGGAACTAGCCAGTTTCCTGTGCCCACGCATAGACAAGTATATAGAACCATGGTGGATTCCCAGCTCATGAAGAAAAGGATTCTTAAAGGAACGGGATTACCATGCGGATCCTGTTTAATTCTCTGAAACAGATCCGCAGTTTTCACCTGCCATACTAATACCCACTTCTCCTCTCTGGGGATAATAAAAACCAACCGGGGAACTGACAGAGGGCCTGACCAACACATCCACACCGACCCCACAGGAAAAAAAAAAAAAAAAAACACAGTAGGGTCCAGCTACTAATTATAATGCTAACTTGCAAAATTTCCCTGCATTTTAAAACAATGGAAAAATGGTGGTGGGATGATACTTAGAAGAATGTCTTCTTGTCAGTCTCCACTAACAAAAATAGGCAACACCAAGTCAGCTACTCCTCAGCATAGTTATGTCCGTCGCAGCCTTCTTGGGTTTCAGGAGGCACAAACAAAGGTTCTCACAATTATGGTGAAACACTGAACACCTGCAAATAATTTTCAACGTAGTGGTTAATTGAAAAGCTCTGCGGCATACTTCTTGGAACAAGCCAGTTACCTGTTCCCACGCAAAGAGGAGTATATAGAACCATGGTGGATTTCCAGCTGATGAAGTAAAGGATTATTAAAGGAACGGGATGACCATGGGGATCATCGTTAATTCTCTGAAACAGAATCCGCCCTTTTCACCTGCCAAACACATGCCCACTTCTCCTCTCTGGGGATAATAAAAACTAACCAGCGAACTGACAGAGGGCCTGACCCCCACATCCACATCGACCACACACACACAAAAAATACCGTACCCTCCAGCTACTCATTATAATGCTAACTTGCAAAATTTCCCTGCATTTTAAAACAATGGAAAAATGGTGGTGAGATCATACTTAGAAGAATGGCTTCTTGTCAGTCTCCACTAACAAAAATAGGCAACACCAAGTCAGATACTCCTGAGCATAGTTATGTCCGTCGCAGCCTTCTTGGGTTTCAGGAGGGACATACAAACGTTATCAAAATTATGGTGAAACGCTGAAAACCTGCAAATAATTTTCAACGTACTGGTTAATTTGAAAACTCTCCAGCATAATTCTTGGAACAAGCTAGGTACCTGTGCCCACGCATAAAGGAGTATATAGAAACATGGTGGAATCCCAGCTGATGAAGCAAAGGATTCTTAAAGGAATGAGATGACCATGCGGATCCTATTTAAATCTCTGAAACAGAATCTGCACTTTTCACCTGCCAAACACATGCCCACTACTCTTCTCTGGGGATAATAAAAACTAACCAGCGATCTGACAGAGGGCCTGAACACCCATCCTGACCGACCCCACAAAACAAAAAAGTACCCTCCAGCTACTAATTATAATGCCAATTTGCAAAATTTCCCTGCATTTTTAAACAATGGAGAAATGATGGTGGGATCATACATAGAAGAATGGCTTCTTGTCAGTCTCCACTGACAAAAATAGGCAACACCAAGTCAGCTATGCCTCAGCATAGTTATGTCCGTCGCAGCCTTCTTGGGTTTCAGGAGGGACATACAAATGTTATCAAAATTATGGTGAAACGCTGAAAACCTGCAAATAATGTTCAACGTAATGGTTAATTTGAAAACTCTCCAGCATAATTCTTGGAACAAGCCAGGTACCTGTGCCCACGCATAGAGGAGTATATAGAAACATGGTGGAATCCCAGCTGATGAAGCAAAGGATTCTTAAAGGAATCAGATGACCATGCGGATCCTGTTTAATTCTCTCAAACAGAATCCGCACATTTCACCTGCCAAACACATGCCCACTACTATTCTCTGGGGATAATAAAAACAAACCAGCGATCTGACAGAGGGCCTGAACACCCATCCTGACCGACCCCACAAAACAAAAAAGTACCCTCCAGCTACTAATTATAATGCCAATTTGCAAAATTTCCCTGCATTTTTAAACAATGGAGAAATGATGGTGGGATGATACTTAGAAGAATGGCTTCTTGTCAGTCTCCACTGACAAAAATAGGCAACACCAAGTCAGCTACGCCTCAGCATAGTTATGTCCGTAGCAGCCATATTTGGTTTCAGTAGGCACATACACACGTTATCACAATTATGGTGAAACGCTGAAAACCTGCAAAGGATTGTCAACATACTGGTTAATTGAAAAGCTCTGAGGCATACTTCTTGGAACTAGCCAGTTTCCTGTGCCCACGCATAGAAAAGTATATAGAACCATGGTGGATTCCCAGCTCATGAAGCAAAGGATTCTTAAAGGAACGGGATTACCATGCGGATCCTGTTTAATTCTCTGAAACAGATCCGCAGTTTTCACCTGCCATACTAATACCAACTTCTCCTCTCTGGGGATAACAAAAACCAACCGGGGAACTGACAGAGGGCCTGACCAACACATCCACACCGACCCCACAGGAAAAAAAAAAAAAAAAACACCGTAGCCTCCTGCTAATAATTATAATGCTAACTTGCAAAATTTTCCTGTATTTTTAAACAATGGAAAAATGATGGTTAGATGATAGTTACAAGAATGGATTCTTGTCAGTCTCCACTAACAAAAATAGGCAAAACCAAGTCAGCTACGCCTCAGCATAGTTATGTCCGTCGCAGCCTTCTTGGGTTTCAGGAGGCACAAACAAACGTTATAACAATTATGGTGAAACGCTGAACACCTGCAAATAATTTTCAACGTAGTGGTTAATTGGAAAGCTCTGCGGCATACTTCTTGGAACAAGCCAGTTACCTGTTGCACGCAAAGAGGAGTATAGAGAACCGTGGTGGATTTCCAGCTGATGAAGTAAAGGTTATTAAAGGAACGGGATGACCATGGGGATCATCGTTAATTCTCTGAAACAGTCCGCCCTTTTCACCTGCCAAACACATGCCCACTTCTCCTCTCTGGGGATAATAAAAATTAACCAGCGAACTGACAGAGGGCCTGACCCCCCCATCCACATCGACAACACAAAAAAAAAAAAAAAAAACCGTACCCTCCAGCTACTAATTATAATGCTAACTTGCAAAATTTCCCTGCATTTTAAAACAATGGAAAAATGGTGGTGGGATGATACTTAGAAGAATGGCTTCTTGTCAGTCTCCACTAACAAAAATAGGCAACACCAAGTCAGCTACTCCTCAGCATAGTTATGTCCGTCGCAGCCTTCTTGGGTTTCAGGAGGCACAAACACACGTTATCAAAATTATGGTGAAACGCTGAACACCTGCAAATAATTTTCAACGTAGTGGTTAATTGAAAAGCTCTGCGGCATACTTCTTGGAACAAGGCAGTTACCTGTTCCCACGCAAAGAGGAGTATAGAGAACCATGGTGGATTTCCAGCTGATGAAGTAAAGGATTATTAAAGGAACGGGATGACCATGGGGATCATCTTTAATTCTCTGAAACAGAATCCGCCCTTTTCACCTGCCAAACACATGCCCACTTCTCCTTTCTGGGGATAATAAAAACTAACCAGCGAACTGACAGAGGGCCTGAACCCCACCATCCACATCGACCACACACACAAAAAAAAACGTATCCTCCAGCTACTAATTATAATGCTAACTTGCAAAATTTCCCTGCATTTTAAAACAATGGAAAAATGGTGGTGGGATGATACTCAGAAGAATGGCTTCTTGTCAGTCTCCACTAACAAAAATAGGCAACACCAAGTCAGCTACTCCTCAGCATAGTTATGTCCGTCGCAGCCTTCTTGGGTTTCAGGAGGCACAAACACACGTTATCAAAATTATGGTGAAACGCTGAAAACTTGCAAATAGTTTTCAACGTACTGGTTAATTTGAAAACTCTCCAGCATAATTCTTGGAACAAGCCAGGTACCTGTGCCCACGCATAGAGGAGTATATAGAGACATGGTGGAATCCCAGTTGATGAAGCAAAGGATTCTTAAAGGAATCAGATGACCATGCGGATCCTGTTTAATTCTCTCAAACAGAATCCGCACTTTTCACCTGCCAAACACATGCCCACTACTCTTCTCTGGGGATAATAAAAACAAACCAGCGATCTCACAGAGGGCCTGAACACCCATCCTGACCGACCCCACAAAACAAAAAAGTACCCTCCAGCTACAAATTATAATGCAAATTTGCAAAATTTCCCTGCGTTTTTAAACAATGGAGAAATGATGGTGGGATGATACTTAGAAGAATGGCTTCTTGTCAGTCTCCACTGACAAAAATAGGCAACACCAAGTCAGCTACGCCTCAGCATAGTTATGTCCGTAGCAGCCATATTTGGTTTCAGAAGGCACATACACACGTTATCAAAATTATGGTGAAACGCTTAAAACCTGCAAAGGATTGTCAACATACTGGTTCATTGAAAAGCTCTGAGGCATACTTCTTGGAACAAGCCAGTTACCTGTTCCCACGCAAAGAGGAGTATATAGAACCATGGTGGATTCCCAGCTCATGAAGCAAAGGATTCTTAAAGGAACGGGATTACCATGCGGATCCTGTTTAATTCTCTGAAACAGATCCGCAGTTTTCACCTGCCATACTAATACCCACTTGTCCTCTCTGGGGATAATAAAAACAAACCAGCGAACTGACAGAGGGCCTGACCAACACATCCACACCGACCCCACAGGAAAAAAAAAAAAAAAACACCGTAGCCTCCAGCTACTAATTATAATGCTAACTTGCAAAATTTTCCTGCTTTTTTAAACAATGGAAAAATGATGGTGAGATGATAATTACAAGAATGGATTCTTGTCAGACTCCACTAACAAAAATAGGCAAAACCAAGTCAGCTACGCCTCAGCATAGTTATGTCCGTCGCAGCCTTCTTGGGTTTCAGGAGGCACAAACACACGTTATCACAATTATGGTGAAACGCTGAACACCTGCAAATAATTTTCAACGTACTGGTTAATTGAAAAGCTCTGAGGCATACTTCTTGGAACTAGCCAGTTTCCTGTGCCCACGCATAGACAAATATATAGAACCATGGTGGATTTCCAGCTGATGAAGTAAAGGATTATTAAAGGAACGGGATGACCATGGGGATCATCGTTAATTCTCTGAAACAGAATCCGCCCTTTTCACCTGCCAAACACATGCCCACTTCTCCTCTCTGGGGATAATAAAAACTAACCAGCGAACTGACAGAGGGCCTGACTCCCACATCCACATCGACCACACACACACAAAAAAAAACCGTACCCTCCAGCTACTAATTATAATGCTAACTTGCAAAATTTCCCTGCATTTTAAAACAATGGAAAAATGGTGGTGGGATGATACTTAGAAGAATGGCTTCTTGTCAGTCTCCACTAACAAAAATAGGCAACACCAAGTCAGCTACTCCTCAGCATAGTTATGTCCGTCGCAGCCTTCTTGGGTTTCAGGGGGCACAAACAAAGGTTCTCACAATTATGGTGAAACGCTGAACCCCTGCAAATAATTTTCAACGTAGTGGTTAATTGAAAAGCTCTGCGGCATACTTCTTGGAACAAGGCAGTTACCTGTTCCCTCGCAAAGAGGAGTATATAGAACCATGGTGGATTTCCAGCTGATGAAGTAAAGGATTATTAAAGGAACGGGATGACCATGGGGATCATCGTTAATTCTCTGAAACAGAATCCGCCCTTTTCACCTGCCAAACACATGCCCACTTCTCCTCTCTGGGGATAATAAAAACTAACCAGCGAACTGTCAGAAGGCCTGACCCCACCATCGACATCGACACACACAAAAAAAAAAACCGTACCCTCCAGCTACTAATTATAATGCTAACTTGCAAAATTTCCCTGCATTTTAAAACAATGGAAAAATGGTGGTGGGATGATACTTAGAAGAATGGCTTCTTGTCAGTCTCCACTAAGAAAAATAGGGAACACCAAGTCAGCTACTCCTCAGCACAGTTATGTCAGTCGCAGCCTTCTAGGGTTTCAGGAGGCACAAACAAAGGTTCTCAAAATTATGGTAAAACGCTGAACACCTGCAAATAATTTTCAACGTAGTGGTTAATTGAAAAGCTCTGCGGCATACTTCTTGGAACAAGCCAGTTACCTGTTGCACGCAAAGAGGAGTATAGAGAACCGTGGTGGATTTCCAGCTGATGAAGTAAAGGTTACTAAAGGAACGGGATGACCATGGGGATCATCGTTAATTCTCAGAAAGAGAATCCGCCCTTTTCACCTGCCAAACACATGCCCACTTCTCCTCTCTGGGGTTAATAAAAACTAACAAGCGAACTGACAGAGGGCCTGAACCCCACCATCCACATCGACCACACACAAAAAAAAAAAAACGTACCCTCCAGCTACTAATTATAATGCTAACTTGCAAAATTTCCCTGCATTTTAAAACAATGGAAAAATGGTGGTGGGATGATACTCAGAAGAATGGCTTCTTGTCAGTCTCCACTAACAAAAATAGGCAACACCAAGTCAGCTACTCCTCAGCATAGTTATGTCCGTCGCAGCCTTCTTGGGTTTCAGGAGGCACAAACACACGTTATCAAAATTATGGTGAAACGCTGAACACCTGCAAATAATTTTCAAGGTACTGGTTAATTTGAAAACTCTCCAGCATAATTCTTGGAACAAGCCAGGTACCTGTGCCCACGCATAGAGGAGTATATAGAGACATGGTGGAATCCCAGCTGATGAAGCAAAGGATTCTTAAAGGAATCAGATGACCATGCGGATCCTGTTTAATTCTCTCAAACAGAATCCGCACTTTTCACCTGCCAAACACATGCCCACTACTCTTCTCTGGGGATAATAAAAACAAACCAGCGATCTGACAGAGGGCCTGAACACCCATCCTGACCGACCCCACAAAACAAAAAAGTACCCTCCAGCTACTAATTATAATGCAAATTTGCAAAATTTCCCTGCGTTTTTAAACAATGGAGAAATGATGGTGGGATGATACTTAGAAGAATGGCTTCTTGTCAGTCTCCACTGACAAAAATAGGCAACACCAAGTCAGCTACGCCTCAGCATAGTTATGTCCGTAGCAGCCATATTTGGTTTCAGTAGGCACATACAAACGTTATCACAATTATGGTGAAACGCTGAAAACCTGCAAAGGATTGTCAACATACTGGTTCATTGAAAAGCTCTGAGGCATACTTCTTGGAACAAGCCAGTTACCTGTTCCCACGCAAAGAGGAGTATATAGAACCATGGTGGATTCCCAGCTCATGAAGCAAAGGATCCTTAAAGGAACGGGATTACCATGCGGATCCTGTTTAATTCTCTGAAACAGATCCGCAGTTTTCACCTGCCATACTAATACCCACTTGTCCTCTCTGGGGATAATAAAAACAAACCAGCGAACTGACAGAGGGCCTGACCAACACATCCACACCGACCCGACAGGAAAAAAAAAAAAAAAAAACACCGTAGCCTCCAGCTACTAATTATAATGCTAACTTGCAAAATTTTCCTGCTTTTTTAAACAATGGAAAAATGATGGTGAGATGATAATTACAAGAATGGATTCTTGTCAGACTCCACTAACAAAAATAGGCAAAACCAAGTCAGCTACGCCTCAGCATAGTTATGTCCGTCGCAGCCTTCTTGGGTTTCAGGAGGCACAAACACACGTTATCACAATTATGGTGAAACGCTGAACACCTGCAAATAATTTTCAATGTACTGGTTAATTGAAAAGCTCTGAGGCATACTTCTTGGAACTAGCCAGTTTCCTGTGCCCATGCATAGACAAATATATAGAACCATGGTGGATTTCCAGCTGATGAAGTAAAGGATTATTAAAGGAACGGGATGACCATGGGGATCATCGTTAATTCTCTGAAACAGAATCCGCCCTTTTCACCTGCCAAACACATGCCCACTTCTCCTCTCTGGGGATAATAAAAACTAACCAGCGAACTGACAGAGGGCCTGACCCCCACCATCCACATCGACCACACACACAAAAAAAAAACCGTACCCTCCAGCTACTAATTATAATGCTAACTTGCAAAATTTCCCTGCATTTTAAAACAATGGAAAAATGGTGGTGGGATGATACTTAGAAGAATGGCTTCTTGTCAGTCTCCACTAACAAAAATAGGCAACACCAATTCAGCTACTCCTCAGCATAGTTATGTCCGTCGCAGCCTTCTTGGGTTTCAGGGGGTACAAACAAAGGTTCTCACAATTATGGTGAAACGCTGAACCCCTGCAAATAATATTCAATGTAGTGGTTAATTGAAAAGCTCTGCGGCATACTTCTTGGAACAAGGCAGTTACCTGTTCCCACGCAAAGAGCAGTATATAGAACCATGGTGGATTTCCAGCTGATGAAGTAAAGGATTATTAAAGGAACGGGATGACCATGGGGATCATCGTTAATTCTCTGAAACAGAATCCGCCCTTTTCACCTGCCAAACACATGCCCACTTCTCCTCTCTGGGGATAATAAAAACTAACCAGCGAACTGTCAGAGGGCCTGACCCCCACCATCGACATCGACCACACACACAAAAAAAAAAACCGTACCCTCCAGCTACTAATTATAATGCTAACTTGCAAAATTTCCCTACAATTTAAAACAATGGAAAAATGGTGGTGGGATGATACTTAGAAGAATGGCTTCTTGTCAGTCTCCACTAAGAAAAATAGGCAACACCAAGTCAGCTACTCCTCAGCATAGTTATGTCTGTCGCAGCCTTCTAGGGTTTCAGGAGGCACAAACAAAGGTTCTCAAAATTATGGTAAAACGCTGAACACCTGCAAATAATTTTCAACGTAGTGGTTAATTGAAAAGCTCTGCGGCATACTTCTTGGAACAAGCCAGTTACCTGTTGCACGCAAAGAGGAGTATAGAGAACCGTGGTGGATTTCCAGCTGATGAAGTAAACGTTATTAAAGGAACGGGATGACCATGGGGATCATCGTTAATTCTCTGAAACAGAATCCGCCCTTTTCACCTGCCAAACACATGCCCAATTCTCTATGGGGATAATAAAAACTAAGCAGCGAACTGACAGAGGGCCTGACCCCCCCATCCACGTCGACCACACACACACAAAAAAAAAAAAACCGTACCCTCCAGCTACTAATTATAATGCTAACTTGCAAAATTTCCCTGCATTTTAAAACAATGGAAAAATGGTGGTGGGATCATACTTAGCAGAATGGCTTCTTGTCTGTCTCCACTAACAAAAATAGGCAACACCAAGTCAGCTACTCCTCAGCATATTTATGTCCGTCGCAGCCTTCTTGGGTTTCAGCAGGCACATACAAACGTTATCAAAATTATGGTGAAACGCTGAACACCTGCAAATAATTTTCAACGTACTGGTTAATTTGAAAACTCTCCAGCATACTTCTTGGAACAAGCCAGGTACCTGTGCCCACGCATAGAGGAGTATATAGAAACATGGTGGAATCCCAGCTGATGAAACATAGGATTCTTAAAGCAATGAGATGACCATGCGGATCCTGTTTAATTCTCTGAAACAGAATCCGCACTTTTCACCTGCCAAACACATGCCCACTACTCTTCTCTGGGGATAATAAAAACAAACCAGCGATCTCACAGAGGGCCTGAACACCCATCCTGACCGACCCCTCAAAACAAAAAAGTACCCTCCAGCTACTAATTATAATGCCAATTTGCAAAATTTTCCTGCATTTTTAAACAATGGAGAAATGATGGTGGGATGATACTTAGAAGAATGGCTTCTTGTCAGTCTCCACTGACAAAAATAGGCAACACCAAGTCAGCTACGCCTCAGCATAGTTATGTCCGTAGCAGCCATATTTGGTTTCAGTAGGCACATACACACGTTATCACAATTATGGTGAAACGCTGAAAACCTGCAAAGGATTTTCAACATACTGGTTAATTGAAAAGCTCTGAGGCATACACTTGGAACTAGCCAGTTTCCTGTGCCCACGCATAGAGAAGTATATAGAACCATGGTGGATTCCCAGGTCATGAAGCAAAGGATTCTTAAAGGAACGGGATTACCATGCGGATCTTGTTTAATTCTCTGAAACAGATCCGCAGTTTTCACCTGCCATACTAATACCGACTTCTCCTCTCTGGGGATAATAAAAACCAACCGGGGAACTGACAGAGGGCCTGACCAACACATCCACACCGACCCCACAGGAAAAAAAAAAAAAAAAAAACACCGTAGCCTCCAGCTACTAATTATAATGCTAACTTGCAAAACTTTCCTGCATTTTTAAACAATGGAAAAATGATGGTGAGATGATACTTAGAAGAATGGATTCTTGTCAGTCTCCACTAACAAAAATAGGCAAAACCAAGTCAGCTACGCCTCAGCATAGTTATGTCCGTCGCAGCCTTCTTGGGTTTCAGGAGGCACAAACAAACGTTATCACAATTATGGTGAAACGCTGAACACCTGCAAATAATTTTCAACGTACCGGTTAATTGAAAAGCTCTGAGGCATACTTCTTGGAACAAGCCAGTTACCTGTTCCCACTCAAAGAGGAGTATATAGAACCATGGTGGATTTCCAGCTGATGAAGTAAAGGATTATTAAAGGAACGGGATGACCATGGGGATCATCCTTAATTCTCTGAAACAGAATCCCCCCTTTTCACCTGCCAAACACATGCCCACTTCCCCTCTCTGGGGATAATAAAAACTAACCAGCGAACTGACAGAGGGCCTGAACACCCCCCATCCACATCGACTACACAAAAAAAAAAAAACCGTACCCTCCAGCTACTACTTATAATGCTAACTTGCAAAATTTCCCTGCATTTTAAAACAATGGAAAAATGGTGGTGGGATCATACTTAGAAGAATGGCTTCTTGTCAGTCTCCACTAACAAAAATAGGCAACACCAAGTCAGCTACTCCTCAGCATACTTATGTCCGTCGCAGTCTTCTTGGGTTTCAGGAGGCACAAACAAAGGTTATCACAATTATGGTGAAACGCTGAACACCTGCAAATAATTTTCAACGTACTGGTTAATTGAAAAGCTCTGCGGCATACTTCTTGGAACAAGCCAGTTACCTGTTCCCACGCAAAGAGGAGTACATAGAACCATGGTGGATTTCCAGCTGATGAAGTAAAGGATTATTAAAGGAACGGGATGACCATGGGGATCATCGTTAATTCTCTGAAACAGAATCCGCCCTTTTCACCTGCCAAACACATGCCCACTTCTCCTCTCTGGGGATAATAAAAACTAACCAGCGAACTGACAGAGGGCCTGACCCCCGCCCATCCACATCGACTACACAAAAAAAAAAAACCGTACCATCCAGCTACTAATTATAATGCTAACTTGCAAAATTTACCTGCATTTTAAAACAATGGAAAAATGGTGGTTTGATCATACTTAGAGGAATGGCTTCATGTCTGTCTCCACTAACAAAAATAGGCAACACCAAGTCAGCTACTCCTCAGCATAGCTATGTCCGTCGCAGCCTTCTTGGGTTTCAGGAGGGACATACAAACGTTATCAAAATTATGGTGAAACGCTGAACACCTGCAAATAATTTTGAACGTAAAGGTTAATTTGAAAACTCTCCAGCATACTTCTTGGAAGAAGCCAGGTACCTGTGCCCACGCATAGAGGAGTATATAGAAACATGGTGGAATCCCAGCTGATGAAGCAAAGATTCTTAAAGGAATGAGATGACCATACAGATCCTGTTTAATTCTCTGAAACAGAATCCGCACTTTTCACCTGCCAAACACATGCCCACTACTCTTCTCTGGGGATAATAAAAACAAACCAGCGATCTGACAGAGGGCCTGAACACCCATCCTGACTGACCCCACAAAACAAAAAAGTACCCTCCAGCTACTAATTATAATGCCAATTTGCAAAATTTCCCTGCATTTTGAAACAATGGAGAAATGATGGTGGGATGATACTTAGAAGAATGGCTTCTTGTCAGTCTCCACTGACAAAAATAGGCAACACCAAGTCAGCTACGCCTCAGCATAGTTATGTCCGTAGCAGCCATATTTGGTTTCAGTAGGCACATACACACGTTATCACAATTATGGTGAAACGCTGAAAACCTGCAAAGGATTTTCAACATACTGGTTAATTGAAAAGCTCTGAGGCATACTTCTTGGAACAAGCCAGTTACCTGTTCCCACGCAAAGAGGAGTATATAGAACCATGGTGGATTTCCAGCTGATGAAGTAAAGGATTATTAAAGGAACGGGATGACCATGGGGATCATCCTTAATTCTCTGAAACAGAATCCCCCCTTTTCACCTGCCAAACACATGCCCACTTCTCCTCTCTGGGGATAATAAAAACTAACCAGCGAACTGACAGAGGGCCTGAACACCCCCCATCCACATCGACTACACAAAAAAACATAACCGTACCCTCCAGCTACTAATTATAATGCTAACTTGCAAAATTTCCCTGCATTTTAAAACAATGGAAAAATGGTGGTGGGATGATACTTAGAAGAATGGCTTCTTGTCAGTCTCCACTAACAAAAATAGGCAACACCAAGTCAGCTACTCCTCAGCATACTTATGTCCGTCGCAGCCTTCTTGGGTTTCGGGAGGCACAAACAAAGGTTATCACAATTATGGTGAAACGCTGAACACCTGCAAATAATTTTCAACGTAGTGGTTAATTGAAAAGCTCTGCGGCATACTTCTTGGAACAAGCCAGTTACCTGTTTCCACGCAATGGGGAGTATATAGAACCATGGTGGATTTCCAGCTAATGAAGTAAAGGATTATTAAAGGAACGGGATGACCATGGGGATCATCCTTAATTCTCTGAAACAGAATCCGCCCTTTTCACCTGCCAAACACATGTCCACTTCCCCTCTCTGGGGATAATAAAAACTAACCAGCGAACTGACAGACGGCCTGAACCCCCCCCATCCACATCGACTACACAAAAAAAAAAACCGTACCCTCCAGCTACTAATTATAATGCTAACTTGCAAAATTTCCCTGCATTTTAAAACAATGGAAAAATGGTGGTGGGATGATACTTAGAAGAATGGCTTCTTGTCTGTCTCCACTAACAAAAATAGGCAACACCTAGTCAGCTACTCCTCAGCATACTTATGTCCGTCGCAGCCTTCTTGGGTTTCAGGACGCACAAACAAAGGTTATCACAATTATGGTGAAACGCTGAACACCTGCAAATAATTTTCAACGTACTGGTTAATTGAAAAGCTCTGCGGCATACTTCTTGGAACAAGCCATTTACCTGTTCCCACGCAAAGAGGAGTACATAGAACCATGGTGGATTTCCAGCTGATGAAGTAAAGGATTATTAAAGGAACGGGATGACCATGGGGATCATCGTTAATTCTCTGAAACAGAATCCGCCCTTTTCACCTGCCAAACACATGCCCACTTCTCCTCTCTGGGGATAATAAAAACTAACCAGCGAACTGACAGAGGGCCTGACCCCCGCCCATACACATCGACTACACAAAAAAAAAAAACCGTACCATCCAGCTACTAATTATAACGCTAACTTGCAAAATTTCCCTGCATTTTAAAACAATGGAAAAATGGTGGTGGGATCATACTTAGAAGAATGGCTTCTTGTCTGTCTCCACTAACAAAAATAGGCAACACCAAGTCAGCTACTCCTCAGCATAGCTATGTCCGTCCCAGCATTCTTGGGTTTCTGGAGGGACATACAAACGTTATCAAAATTATGGTGAAACGCTGAACACCTGCAAATAATTTTGAACGTACTGGTTAATTTGAAAACTCTCCAGCATACTTCTTGGAAGAAGCCAGGTACCTGTGCCCACGCATAGAGGAGTATATAGAAACATGGTGGAATCCCAGCTGATGAAGCAAAGATTCTTAAAGGAATGACATGACCATGCGGATCCTGTTTAAATCTCTGAAACAGAATCCGCACTTTACACCTGCCAAACACATGCCCACTACTCTTCTCTGGGGATAATAAAAACAAACCAGCGATCTGACAGAGGGCCTGAACACCCATCCTGACTGACCCCACAAAACAAAAAAGTACCCTCCAGCTACTAATTATAATGCCAATTTGCAAAATTTCCCTGCATTTTGAAACAATGGAGAAATGATGGTGGGATGATACTTAGAAGAATGGCTTCTTGTCAGTCTCCACTGACAAAAATAGGCAACACCAAGTCAGCTACGCCTCAGCATAGTTATGTCCGTAGCAGCCATATTTGGTTTCAGTAGGCACATACACACGTTATCACAATTATGGTGAAATGCTGAAAACCTGCAAAGGATTTTCAACATACTGGTTAATTGAAAAGCTCTGAGGCATACTTCTTGGAACAAGCCAGTTACCTGTTCCCACGCAAAGAGGAGTATATAGAACCATGGTGGATTACCAGCTGATGAAGTAAAGGATTATTAAAGGAACGGGATGACCATGGGGATCATCGTTAATTCTCTGAAACAGAATCCGCCCTTTTCACCTGCCAAACACATGCCCACTTCCCCTCTCTGGGGATAATAAAAACTAACCAGGGAACTGACAGAGGGCCTGAACACCCCCCATCCACATCGACTACACAAAAAAAAAAAACCGTACCCTCCAGCTACTAATTATAATGCTAACTTGCAAAATTTCCCTGCATTTTAAAACAATGGAAAAATGGTGGTGGGATGATACTTAGAAGAATGGCTTCTTGTCTGTCTCCACTAACAAAAATAGGCAACACCAAGTCAGCTACTCCTCAGCATACTTATGTCCGTCGCAGCCTTCTTGGGTTTCAGGAGGCACAAACAAAGGTTATCACAATTATGGTGAAACGCTGAACACCTGCAAATAATTTTCAACGTACTGGTTAATTGAAAAGCTCTGCGGCATACTTCTTGGAACAAGCCAGTTACCTGTTCCCACGCAAAGAGCAGTATATAGAACCATGGTGGATTTCCAGCTGATGAAGTAAAGGATTATTAAAGGAACGGGATGACCATGGGGATCATCCTTAATTCTCTGAAACAGAATCCGCTGTTTTCACCTGCCAAACACATGCCCACTTCCCCTCTCTGGGGATAATAAAAACTAACCAGCGAACTGACAGACGGCCTGAACCCCCCCCATCCACATCGACTACACAAAAAAAAAAAAACGTACCCTCCAGCTACTAATTATAATGCTAACTTGCAAAATTTCCCTGCATTTTAAAACAATGGAAAAATGGTGGTGGGATGATACTTAGAAGAATGGCTTCTTGTCTGTCTCCACTAACAAAAATAGGCAACACCAAGTCAGCTACTCCTCAGCATACTTATGTCCGTCGCAGCCTTCTTGGGTTTCAGGAGGCACAAACAAAGGTTATCACAATTATGGTGAAACGCTGAACACCTGAAAATAATTTTCAACGTACTGGTTAATTGAAAAGCTCTGCGGCATACTTCTTGGAACAAGGCAGTTACCTGTTCCCACGCAAAGAGGAGTACATAGAACCATGGTGGATTTCCAGCTGATGAAATAAAGGATTATTAAAGGAACGGGATGACCATGGGGATCATCGTTAATTCTCTGAAACAGAAACCGCCCTTTTCACCTGCCAAACACATGCCCACTTCTCCTCTCTGGGGATAATAAAAACTAACCAGCGAACTGACAGAGGGCCTGACCCCCGCCCATCCACATCGACTACACAAAAAAAAAAACCCGTACCATCCAGCTACTAATTATAATGCTAACTTGCAAAATTTCCCTGCATTTTAAAACAATGGAAAAATGGTGGTGGGATCATACTTAGAAGAATGGCTTCTTGTCTGTTTCCACTAACAAAAATAGGCAACACCAAGTCAGCTACTCCTCAGCATAGCTATGTCCGTCGCAGCCTTCTTGGGTTTCTGGAGGGACATACAAACGTTATCAAAATTATGGTGAAACGCTGAAAACCTGCAAATAATTTTGAACGTACTGGTTAATTTGAAAACTCTCCAGCATACTTCTTGGAAGAAGCCAGGTACCTGTGCCCACGCATAGAGGAGTATATAGAAACATGGTGGAATCCCAGCTGATGAAGCAAAGATTCTTAAAGGAATGAGATGACCATGCAGATCCTGTTTAATTCTCTGAAACAGAATCCGCACTTTTCACCTGCCAAACACATGCCCACTACTCTTCTCTGGGGATAATAAAAACAAACCAGCGATCTGACAGAGGGCCTGAACACCCATCCTGACTGACCCCACAAAACAAAAAAGTACCCTCCAGCTACTAATTATAATGCCAATTTGCAAAATTTCCCTGCATTTTGAAACAATGGAGAAATGATGGTGGGATGATACTTAGAAGAATGGCTTCTTGTCAGTCTCCACTGACAAAAATAGGCAACACCAAGTCAGCTACGCCTCAGCATAGTTATGTCCGTAGCAGCCATATTTGTTTTCAGTAGGCACATACACACGTTATCACAATTATGGTGAAACGCTGAAAACCTGCAAAGGATTTTCAACATACTGGTTAATTGAAAAGCTCTGAGGCATACTTCTTGGAACAAGCCAGTTACCTGTTCCCACGCAAAGAGGAGTATATAGAACCATGGTGGATTTCCAGCTGATGAAGTAAAGGATTATTAAAGGAACGGGATATACATGGGGATCATCGTTAATTCTCTGAAACAGAATCCGCCCTTTTCACCTGCCAAACACATGAACACTTCTCCTCTCTGGGGATAATAAAAACTAACCAGCGAACTGACAGAGGGCCTGACCCCCCCATCCACATCGACCACACACAAAAAAAAAAAAAAACGTACCCTCCAGCTACTAATTATAATGCTAACTTGCAAAATTTACCTGCATTTTAAAACAATGGAAAAATGGTGGTGGGATGAGACTTAGAAGAATGGCTTCTTGTCAGTCTCCACTAACAAAAATAGGCAACAATAAGTCAGCTACTACTCAGCATAGTTATGTCCGTCGCAGCCTTCTTGGGTTTCAGGAGACACAAACACACGTTATCACAATTATGGTGAAACGCTGAAAACCTGCAAATAATTTTCAATGTACTGGTTAATTGAAAAGCTCTGCGGCATACTTCTTGGAACAAGCCAGTTACCTGTTCCCACGCAAAGAGGAGTATATAGAACCATGGTGGATTTCCAGCTGATGAAGTAAAGGATTATTAAAGGAACGGGATGACCATGGGGATCATCGTTAATTCTCTGAAACAGAATCCGCCCTTTTCACCTGCCAAACACATGCCCACTTCTCCTCTCTGGGGATAATAAAAACAAACCAGCGAACTGACAGAGGGACTGACCAACACATCCACACCGACCCCACAGGAAAAAAAAAAAAAAACCCCGTAGCCTCCAGCTACTAATTATAATGCTAACTTGCAAAACTTCCTGCATTTTTAAACAATGGAAAAATGATGGTGAGGTGATACTTAGAAGAATGGATTCTTGTCAGTCTCCACTAACAAAAATAGGCAAAACCAAGTCAGCTACGCCTCAGCATAGTTATGTCCGTCGCAGCCTTCTTGGGTTTCAGGAGGCACAAACAAACGTTATCACAATTATGGTGAAACGCTGAACACCTGCAAATAATTTTCAACGTACTGGTTTATTGAAAAGCCCTGCGGTATACTTCTTGGAACAAGCCAGTTACCTGTTCCCACGAAAAGAGGAGTATATAGAACCATGGTGGATTTCCAGCTGATGAAGTAAAGGATTATTAAAGGAACGGGATGACCATGGGGATCATCGTTAATTCTCTGAAACACAATCCGCCCTTTTCACCTGCCAAACACATGCCCACTTCTCCTCTCTGGGGATAATAAAAGCCAACCGGGGAACTGACAGAGGGCCTGACCCCCCCATCCACATCGACCACACACACAAAAAAAAAACCGTACCCTCCAGCTACTAATTATAATGCTAACTTGCAAAATTTCCCTGCATTTTAAAACAATGGAAAAATGGTGGTGGGATCGTACTTAGAAGAATGGCTTCTTGTCAGTCTCCACTAACAAAAATAGGCAACACCAAGTCAGCTACTCCTCAGCATAGTTATGTCCGTCGCAGCCGTCTTGGGTTTCAGGAGGGACATACAAACGTTATCAAAATTATGGTGAAACGCTGAACACCTGCAAATAATTTTCAACGTACTGGTTAATTTGAAAACTCTCCAGCATAATTCTTGGAAAAAGCCAGGTACCTGTGCCCACGCATAGAGGAGTATATAGAAACATGGTGGAATCCCAGCTGATGAAGCAAAGGATTCTTAAAGGAATGAGATGACCATGCGGATCCTGTTTAATTCTCTGAAACAGAATCCGCACTTTTCACCTGCCAAACACATGCCCACTACTCTTCTCTGGGGATAATAAAAACAAACCAGCGATCTGACAGAGGGCCTGAACACCCATCCTGACCGACCCCACAAAACAAAAAAGTACCCTCCAGCTACTAATTATAATGCCAATTTGCAAAATTTCCCTGCATTTTTAAACAATGGAGAAATGATGGTGGGATGATACTTAGAAGAATGGCTTCTTGTCAGTCTCCACTGACAAAAATAGGCAACACCAAGTCAGCTACGCCTCAGCATAGTTATGTCCGTAGCAGCCATATTTGGTTTCAGTAGGCACATACACACGTTATCACAATTATGGTGAAACGCTGAAAACCTGCAAAGGATTGTCAACATACTGGTTAATTGAAAAGCTCTGAGGCATACTTCTTGGAACTAGCCAGTTTCCTGTGCCCACGCATAGACAAGTATATAGAACCATGGTGGATTCCCAGGTCATGAAGCAAAGGATTCTTAAAGGAACGGGATTACCATGCGGATCCTGTTTAATTCTCTGAAACAGATCCGCAGTTTTCACCTGCCATACTAATACCGACTTCTCCTCTCTGGGGATAATAAAAACCAACCGGGGAACTGACAGAGGGCCTGACCAACACATCCACAGCAACCCCACAGGAAAAAAAAAAAAAAAAAAAAAAAAACACCGTAGCCTCCAGCTACTAATTATAATGCTAACTTGCAAAACTTTCCTGCATTTTTAAACAATGGAAAAATGGTGGTGGGATGATACTTAGAAGAATGGATTCTTGTCAGTCTCCACTAACAAAAATAGGCAAAACCAAGTCAGCTACGCCTCAGCATAGTTATGTCCGTCGCAGCCTTCTTGGGTTTCAGGAGGCACAAACAAAGGTTCTCACAATTATGTTGAAACGCTGAACACCTGCAAATAATTTTCAACGTAGTGGTTAATTGAAAAGCTCTGCGGCATACTTCTTGGAACAAGCCAGTTACCTGTTCCCACACAAAGTGGAGTATATAGAACCATGGTGGATTTCCAGCTGATGAAGTAAAGGATTATTAAAGGAACGGGATGACCATGGGGATCATCGTTAATTCTCTGAAACAGAATCCGCCCTTTTCACCTGCCAAACACATGCCCACTTCTCCTCTCTGGGGATAATAAAAACTAACCAGCGAACTGACAGAGGGCCTGACCCCCACCATCCACATCGACTACACAAAAATTAAACCGTGTCCTCCAGCTACTAATTATAATGCTAACTTGCAAAATTTCCCTGCATTTTAAAACAATGGAAAAATGGTGGTGGGATGATACTTAGAAGAATGGCTTCTTGACAGTCTCCACTAACAAAAATAGGCAACACCAAGTCAGCTACGCCTCAGCATATTTATGTCTGTCGCAGCCTTCTTGGGTTTCAGGCGGGTCATAAAAAAGTTATCAAAATTATGGTGAAACGCTGAACACCTGCAAGTAATTTTCAACGTACTGGTTAATTTGTAATCTCTCCAGCATACTTCTTGGAACAAGCCAGGTACCTGTGCCCACGCATAGAGGAGTATATAGAAACATGGTGGAATCCCAGCTGATGAAGCAAAGGATTCTTAAAGGAATGAGGTGACCATGCGGATCCTGTTTAATTCTCTGAAACAGAATCCGCACTTTTCACCTGCCAAACACATGCCCACTACTCTTCTCTGGGGATAATAAAAACAAACCAGCGATCTGACAGAGGGCCTGAACACCCATCCTGACCGACCCCACAAAACAAAAAAGTACCCTCCAGCTACTAATTATAATGCCAATTTGCAAAATTTCCCTGCATTTTTAAACAATGGAGAAATGATGGTGGGATGATACTTAGAAGAATGGCTTCTTGTCAGTCTCCACTGACAAAAATAGGCAACACCAAGTCAGCTACGCCTCAGCATAGTTATGTCCGTAGCAGCCATATTTGGTTTCAGTAGGCACATACACACGTTATCACAATTATTCTGAAACGCTGAAAACCTGCAAAGGATTTTCAACATACTGGTTAATTGAAAAGCTCTGAGGCATACTTCTTGGAACAAGCGAGTTTCCTGTGCCCACGCATAGAGAAGTATATAGAACCATGGTGGATTCCCAGCTCATGAAGCAAAGGATTCTTAAAGGAACGGGATTACCATGCGGATCCTGTTTAATTCTCTGAAACAGATCCGCAGTTTTCACCTGCCATACTAATACCCACTTCTCCTCTCTGGGGATAATAAAAACAAACCAGCGAACTGACAGAGGGCCTGATCAACACATCCACACCAACCCCACAGGAAAAAAAAAAAAACACCGTAGCCTCCAGCTACTAATTATAATGCTAACTTGCAAAACTTCCCTGCATTTTTAAACAACGGAAAAATGATGGTGAGATGATACTTAGAAGAATGGATTCTTGTCAGTCTCCAGTAACAAAAATAGGCAACACCAAATCAGCTAAGCCTCAGCATAGTTATGTCCGTCGCAGCATTCTTGGGTTTGAGGAGGCACAAACAAACGTTATCACAATTATGGTGAAACGCTGAACACCTGCAAATAATTTTCAACGTAGCGGTTAATTGAAAAGCTCTGCGGCATACTTCTTGGAACAAGCCAGTTACCTGTTCCCACGCAAAGAGGAGTATAGAGAACCATGGTGGATTTCCAGCTGATGAAGTAAAGGATTATTAAAGGAACGGGATGACCATGGGGATCATCGTTAATTCTCTGAAACAGAATCCGCCCTTTTCACCTGCCAAAAACATGCCCACTTCTCCGCTCTTGGGATAACAAAAACTAACCAGCGAACTGAGAGAGGCCTGACCCCCACCATCCACATCGACCACACAAAAAAAAAAAAACCGTACCCTCCAGCTACTAATTATAATGCTAACTTGCAAAATTTCCCTGCATTTTAAAACAATGGAAAAATGGTGGTGGGATGATACTTAGAAGAATGGCTTCTTGTCAGTTTCCACTAACAAAAATAGGCAACACCAAGTCAGCTACTCCTCAACATAGTTATGTCCGTCGCAGCCTTCTTGGGTTTCAGGAGGCACAAACAAAGGTTCTCACAATTATGGTGAAACGCTGAACACCTGCAAATAATTTTCAACGTAGTGGTTAATTGAAAAGCTCTGCGGCATACTTCTTGGAACAAGCCAGTTACCTGTTCCCACGCAAAGAGGAGTATAGAGAACCATGGTGGATTTCCAGCTGATGAAGTAAAGGATTATTAAAGGAACGGGATGACCATGAGGATCATCGTTAATTCTCTGAAACAGAATCCGCCCTTTTCACCTGCCAAACACATGCCCACTTCTCCTCTCTGGGGATAATAAAAACTAACCAGCGAACTGACAGAGGGCCTAACCCCCCCCCCATCCACATCGACCACACACACAAAAAAAAAAAAACCGTACCCTCCAGCTACTAATTATAATGCTAACTTGCAAAATTTCCCTGCATTTTAAAACAATGGAAAAATGGTGGTGGGATCATACTTAGAAGAATGGCTTCTTGTCTGTCTCCACTAACAAAAATAGGCAACACCAAGTCAGCTACTCCCCACCATAGTTATGTCCGTCGCAGCCTTCTTGGGTTTCAGGAGGCACAAACAAAGGTTCTCACAATTATGGTGAAACGCTGAACACCTGCAAATAATTTTCAACGTAGTGGTTAATTGAAAAGCTCTGCGGAATACTTCTTGGAACAAGCCAGTTACCTGTTCCCACGCAAAGAGGAGTATATAGAACCATGGTGGAATCCCAGCTGATGAAGCAAAGGATTCTTAAAGGAATGAGATGACCATGCGGATCCTGTTTAATTCTCTGAAACAGAATCCACCCTTTTCACCTGTCAAACACATGCCCACTACTCTTCTCTGGGGATAATAAAAACAAACCAGCGATCTGACAGAGGGCCTGAACACCCATCCTGACCGACCCCACAAAACAAAAAAGTACCCTCCAGCTACTAATTATAATGCCAATTTGCAAAATTTCCCTGCATTTTGAAACAATGGAGAAATGATGGTGGGATGATACTTAGAAGAATGGCTTCTTGTCACTCTCCACTGACAAAAATAGCCAACACCAAGTAAGCTACGCCTCAGCATAGTTATGTCCGTAGCAGCCATATTTGGTTTCAGTAGGCACATACACACGTTATCACAATTATGGTGAAACGCTGAAAACCTGCAAAGGATTTTCAACATACTGGTTAATTGAAAAGCTCTGCGGCATACTTCTTGGAACAAGCCAGTTACCTGTTCCCACGCAAAGAGGAGTATATAGAACCATGGTGGATTTCTAGCTGATGAAGAAAAGGATTATTAAAGGAACGGGCCGACCATGGGGATCATCGTTAATTCTCAGAAACAGAATCCGCCCTTTTCACCTGCCAAACACATGCCCACTTCTCTTCTCTGGGGATAATAAAAACTAACCAGCGAACTGACAGAGGGCATGACCCCCCCATCCACTTCGACCACACACACAAAAAAAAAACCGTACCCTCCAGCTACTAATTATAATGCTAACTTGCAAAATTTCCCTGCATTTTAAAACAATGGAAAAATGGTGGTGGGATGATACTTAGAAGAATGGCTTCTTGTCAGTCTCCACTAACAAAAATAAGCAACACCAAGTCAGCTACTCCTCAGCATAGTTATGTCCGTCGCAGCCTTCTTGGGTTTCAGGAGGCACAAACACACTTTATCACAATTATGATGAAACGCTGAACACCTGCAAATAATTTTCAACGTAGTGGTTAATTGAAAAGCTCTGCGGCATACTTCTTGGAACAAGCCAGTTACCTGTTCCCACGCAAACAGGAGTATATATAACCATGTTGGATTTCCAGCTGATGAAGTAAAGGATTATTAAAGGAACGGGATGACCATGGGGATCATCGTTAATTCTCTGAAACAGAATCCGCCCTGTTCTCCTGCCAAACACATGCCCACTTCTCCTCTCTGGGGATAATAAAAACTAACCGGCGAACTGACAGAGGGCCTGACCCCCACCATCCACATCGACCACACAAAAAAAAAAAACCGCACCCTCCAGCTACTAATTTTAATGCTAACTTGCAAAATTTCCCTGCATTTTAAAACAATGGAAAAATGGTGGTGGGATGATACTTAGAAGAATGGCTTCTTGTCAGTCTCCTCTAACAAAAATAGGCAACACCAAGTCAGCTACTCCCCACCATAGTTATGTCCGTCGCAGCCTTCTTGGGTTTCAGGAGGCACAAACAAAGGTTCTCACAATTATGGTGAAACGCTGAACACCTGCAAATAATTTTCAACGTAGTGGTTAATTGAAAAGCTCTGCGGAATACTTCTTGGAACAAGCCAGTTACCTGTTCCCACGCAAAGAGGAGTATATAGAACCATGGTGGATTTCCATCTGATGAAGAAAAGGATTATTAAAGGAACGGGATGACCATGGGGATCATCGTTAATTCTCTGAAACAGAATCCGCCCTTTTCAACTGCCAAACACATGCCCACTTCTCCTCTCTGGGGATAATAAAAACTAACCAGCGAACTGACAGAGGGCCTGACCCCCACCATCCACATCGACCACACACACAAAAAAAAACCGTACCCTCCAGCTACTAATTATAATGCTAACTTGCAAAATTTCCCTGCATTTTAAAACAATGGAAAAACGGTGGTGGGATCATACTTAGAAGAATGGCTTCTTGTCCGTCTCCACTAACAAAAATAGGAAACACCAAGTCATCTACTCCTCAGCATAGTTATGTCCGTCGCAGCCTTCTTGGGTTTCAGGAGTGACATACAAACGTTATCAAAATTATGGTGAAACGCTGAAAAACTGCAAATAATTTTCAACGTACTGGTTAATTTGAAAAATCTCCAGCATACTTCTTGGAACAAGCCAGGTATCTCTGTCCACGCGTAGAGGAGTATATAGAAACATGGTGGAATCCCAGCTGATGAAGCAAAGGATTCTTAAAGGAATGAGATGACCATGTGGATCCTGTTTAATTCTCTGAAACAGAATCCGCACTTTTCACCTGCCAAACACATGCCCACTACTCTTCTCTGGGGATAATAAAAACAAACCAGCGATCTGACAGAGGGCCTGAACACCCATGCTGACCGACCCCACAAAACAAAAAAGTACCCTCCAGCTACTAATTATAATGCCAATTTGCAAAATTTCCCTGCATTTTTAAACAATGGAGAAATGATGGTGGGATGATACTTAGAAGAATGGCTTCTTGTCAGTCTCCACTGACAAAAATAGGCAACACCAAGTCAGCTACGCCTCAGCATAGTTATGTCCGTAGCAGCCATAATTGGTTTCAGTAGGCACATACACACGTTATCACAATTATGGTGAAACGCTGAAAACCTGCAAAGGATTGTCAACATACTGGTTAATTGAAAAGCTCTGAGGCATACTTCTTGGAATTAGCCAGTTTCCTGTGCCCACGCATAGACAAGTATATAGAACCATGGTGGATTCCCAGTTCATGAAGCAAAGGATTCTTAAAGGAACGGGATTACCATGCGGATCCTGTTTAATTCTCTGAAACAGATCCGCAGTTTTCACCTGCCATACTAATACCCACTTCTCCTCTCTGGGGATAATAAAAACCAACCGGGGAACTGACAGAGGGCCTGACCAACACATCCACACCGACCCCACAGGAAAAAAAAAAAAAAAAAAAAAAACCGTACCCTCCAGCTACTAATTATAATGCTAACTTGCAAAATTTCCCTGCATTTTAAAACAATGGAAAATGGTGGTGGGATGATACTTAGAAGAATGGCTTCTTGTCAGTCTCCACTAACAAAAATAGGCAACACCACGTCAGCTACTCCTCAGCATAGTTATGTCCGTCGCAGCCTTCTTGGGTTTCAGGAGGCACAAACAAAGGTTCTCACAATTATGGTGAAACGCTGAACACCTGCAAATAATTTTAAACGTACTGGTTAATTGAAAAGCTCTGCGGCATACTTCTTGGAACAAGGCAGTTACCTGTTCCCACGCAAAGAGGAGTATAGAAAACCATGGTGGATTTCCAGCTGATGAAGTAAAGGATTATTAAAGGAACGGGATGACCATGGGGATCATCTTTAATTCTCTGAAACAGAATCTGCCCTTTTCACCTGCCAAACACATGCACACTTCTCCTCTCTGGGGATAATAAAAACTAACCAGCGAACTGACAGAGGGCCTGACCCCCACCATCCACATCGACCACACAAAAAAAAAAAAACCGTACCCTCCAGCTACTAATTATAACGCTAACTTGCAAAATTTCCCTGCATTTTAAAACAATGGAAAAATGGTGGTGGGATGATACTTAGAAGAATGGCTTCTTGTCAGTCTCCACTAACAAAAATAGGCAACACCAAGTCAGCTACTCCTAAGCATAGTTATGTCCGTCGCAGCCTTCTTGGGTTTCAGGAGGCACAAACAAAGGTTGTCACAATTATGCTGAAACGCTGAACACCTGCAAATAATTTTCAACGTAGTGGTTAATTGAAAAACTCTGCGGCATACTTCTTGGAACAAGCCAGTTACCTGTTCCCACGCAAAGAGGAGTATAGAGAACCATGGTGGATTTCCAGCTGATGAAGTAAAGGATTATTAAAGGAATGGGATGACCATGGGGATCATCATTAATTCTCTGAAACAGAATCCGCCCTTTTCACCTGCCAAACACATGCCCACTTCTCCTCTCTGGGGATAATAAAAACTAACGAGCGAACTGACAGAGGACCTGACCACCACCATCCACATCGACCACACACAAAAAAAAAAAACCGTACCCTCCAGCTACTAATTATAATGCTAACTTGCAAAATTTCCCTGCATTTTAAAACAATGGAAAAATGGTGGTGGGATGATACTTAGAAGAATGGCTTCTTGTCAGTCTCCACTAACAAAAATAGGCAACACCAAGTCAGCTACTCCTCAGCATAGTTAGGTCCGTCGCAGCCTTCTTAGGTTTCAGGAGGCACAAACAGAGGTTCTCACAATTATGGTGCAACGCTGAGCACCTGCAAATAATTTTCAAGGTAGTGGTTAATTGAAAAGCTCTGCGGCATACTTCTTGGAACAAGGCAGTTACCTGTTCCCACGCAAAGAGGAGTATAGAGAACCATGGTGGATTTCCAGCTGATGAAGTAAAGGATTATTAAAGGAACGGAATGACCATGGGGATCATCGTTAATTCTCTGAAACAGAATCCGCCCTTTTCACCTGCCAAACACATGCCCACTTCTCCTCTCTGGGGATAATAAAAACTAACCAGCGAACTGACAGAGGGCCTGACCCCCACCATCCACATCGACCACACACACAAAAAAAACCGTAAACTCCAGCTACTAATTATAATGCTAACTTGAAAAATTTCCCTGCATTTTAAAACAATGGAAAAATGGTGGTGGGATGATACTTAGAAGAATGGCTTCTTGTCAGTCTCCACTAACAAGAATAGGCAACACCAAGTCAGCTACTCCTCAGCATAGTTATGTCCGTCGCAGCCTTCTTGGGTTTCAGGAGGCACAAACAAAGGTTCTCACAATTATGGTGAAACGCTGAACACCTGCAAATAATTTTCAACGTAGTGGTTAATTGAAAAGCTCTGCGGCATACTTCTTGGAACAAGCCAGTTACCTGTTGCCACACAAAGAGGAGTATAGAGAACCATGGTGGATTTCCAGCTGATGAAGTAAAGGATTATTAAAGGAACGGGATGACCATGGGGATCATCGTTAATTCTCTGAAACAGAATCCGCCCTTTTCACCTGCCAAACATATGCCCACTTCTCCTCTCTGGGGATAATAAAAACTAACCAGCGAACTGACAGAGGGCCTGACCCCCACGATCCACATCGACCACACACAAAAAAAAAAACCGTACCCTCCAGCTACGAATTATAATGCTAACTTGCAAAATTTCCCTGCATTTTAAAACAATGGAAAAATGGCGGTGGGATGATACTTAGAAGAATGGCTTCTTGTCAGTCTCCACTAACACAAATAGGCAACACCAAGTCAGCTACTCCTCAGCATATTTATGTCCGTCGCAGCCTTCTTGGGTTTCAGGAGGGACATAAAAACGTTATCAAAATTATGGTGAAACGCTGAACACCTGCAAATAATTTTCAATGTACTGGTTAATTTGAAAACTCTCCAGCATAATTCTTGGAACAAGCCAGGTACCTGTGCCCACGCATAGAGGAGTATATAGAAACATGGTGGAATTCCAGCTGATGAAGCAAAGGATTCTTAAAGGAATGAGATGACCATGCGGATCTTGTTTAATTCTCTGAAACAGAATCCGCACTTTTCACCTGCCAAACACATGCCCACTACTCTTCTCTGGGGATAATAAAAACAAACCAGCGATCTGACAGAGGGCCTGAACTCCCATCCTGACCGACCCCACAAAACAAAAAAGTACCGTCCAGCTACTAATTATAATGCCAATTTGCAAAATTTCCCTGCATTTTTAAACAATGGAGAAATGATGGTTGGATGATACTTAGAAGAATGGCTTCTTGTAAGTCTCCACTGACAAAAATAGGCAACACCAAGTCAGCTACGCCTCAGCATAGTTATGTCCGTAGCAGCCATATTTGGTTTCAGTAGGCACATACACACGTTATCACAATTATGGTGAAACGCTGAAAACCTGCAAAGGATTGTCAACATACTGGTTAATTGAAAAGCTCTGAGGCATACTTCGTGGAACTAGCCAGTTTCCTCTGCCCACGCATAGACAAGTATATAGAACCATGGTGGATTCCCAGCTCATGAAGCAAAGGATTCTTAAAGGAACGGGATTACCATGCGGATCCTGTTTAATTCTCTGAAACAGATCCGCAGTTATCACCTGGCATACTATTACCCAATTCTCCTCTCTGGAGATAATAAAAACCAACCGGGGAACTGACAGAGGGCCTGACCAACACATCCACACCGACCCCACAGGAAAAAAAAAAAAACACTGTAGCCTCCAGCTACTAATTATAATGCTAACTTGCAAAATTTCCCTGCATTTTAAAACAATGGAAAAATGGTGGTGGGATGATACTTAGAAGAATGGCTTCTTGTCAGTCTCCACTAACAAAAATAGGCAACACCAAGTCAGCTACTCCTCAGCATAGTTATGTCCGTCGCAGCCTTCTTGGGTTTCAGGAGGCACAAACAAAGGTTCTCACAATTATGGTGAAACGCTGAACACCTGCAAATAATTTTCAACGTAGTGGTTAATTGAAAAGCTCTGCGGCATACTTCTTGGAACAAGCCAGTTACCTGTTCCCACGCAAAAAGAGGAGTATATAGAACCATGGTGGATTTCCAGCTGATGAAGTAAAGGATTATTAAAGGAACGGGATGACCATGGGGATCATCGTTAATTCTCTGAAACAGAATCCGCCCTTCTCACCTGCCAAACACATGCCCACTTCTCCTCTCTCGGGATAATAAAAACTAACCAGCGAACTGACAGAGGGCCTGACCCCCCCCATCCACATCCACCACACACACAAAAAGAAACCGTACCCTCCAGCTACTAATTATAATGCTAACTTGAAAAATTTCCCTGCATTTTAAAACAATGGAAAAATGGTGGTGGGATGATACTTAGAAGAATGGCTTCTTGTCAGTCTCCACTAACAAAAATAGGAAACACCAAGTCAGCTACTCCTCGGCATAGTTATGTCCGTCGCAGCCTTCTTGGGTTTCAGGAGGCACAAACAAAGGTTCTCACAATTATGGTGAAACGCTGAACACCTGCAAATAATTTTCAACGTAGTGGTTAATTGAAAAGCTCTGCGGCATACTTCTTGGAACAAGGCAGCTACCTGTTCCCACGCAAAGAGGAGTATAGAGAACCATGGTGGATTTCCAGCTGATGAAGTAAAGGATTATTAAAGGAACGGGATGACCGTGGGGATCATCGTTAATTCTCTGAAACAGAATCCGCCGTTTTCACCTGCCAAACACATGCCCACTTCTCCTCTCTGGGGATAATAAAAACTAACCAGCGAACTGACAGAGGGCCTGACCCACCCCCATCCACATCGACCACACACAAAAAAAAAAACCGTACCCTCCAGCTACTAATTATAATGCTAACTTGCAAAATTTCCCTGCATTTTAAAACAATGGAAAAATGGTGGTGGGATCATACTTAGAAGAATGGCTTCTTGTCTGTCTCCACTAACAAAAATAGGCAACACCGAGTCAGCTACTCCTCAGCATAGTTATGTCCGTCGCAGCCTTCTTGGGTTTCAGGAGGGACATACAAACGTTATCAAAATTATGGTGAAACGCTGAAAACCTGCAAATAATTTTCAACGTACTGGTTAATTTGAAAACTCTCCAGCATACTTCTTGGAACAAGCCAGGTACCTGTGCCCACGCATAGAGGAGTATATAGAAACATGGTGGAATCCCAGCTGATGAAGCAAAGGATTCTTAAAGGAATGAGATGACCATGCGGATCCTGTTTAATTCTCTGAAACAGAATCCGCACTTTTCACCTGCCAAACACATGCCCACTACTCTTCTCTGGGATAATAAAAACAAACCAGCGATCTGACAGAGGGCCTGAACTCCCATCCTGACCGACCCCACAAAACAAAAAAGTACCCTCCAGCTACTAATTATAATGCCAATTTGCAAAATTTCTCTGCATTTTAAAACAATGGAAAAATGGTGGTGGGATGATACTTAGAAGAATGGCTTCTTGTCAGTCCCCACTGACAAAAATAGGCAACACCAAGTCAGCTACGCCTCAGCATAGTTATGTCCGTAGCAGCCATATTGGGTTTCAGTAGGCACATACACACGTTATCACAATTATGGTGAAATGCTGAAAACCTGCAAAGGATTTTCAACATACTGGTTAATTGAAAAGCTCTGAGGCATACTTCTTGGAACTAGCCAGTTTCCTGTGCCCACGCATAGACAAGTATATAGAACCATGGTGGATTCCCAGCTCATGAAGCAAAGGATTCTTAAAGGAACGGGATTACCATGCGGATCCTGTTTAATTCTCTGAAACAGATCCGCAGTTTTCACCTGCCATACTAATACCCACTTCTCCTCTCTGGGGATAATAAAAACCAACCGGGGAACTGACAGAGGGCCTGACCAACACATCCACACCGACCCCACAGGAAAAAAAAAAAAAAAAACACCGTAGCCTCCAGCTACTAATTATAATGCTAACTTGCAAAATTTTCCTGCATTTTTAAACAATGGAAAAATGATGGTGAGATGATACTTACAAGAATGGATCCTTGTCAGTCTCCACTAACAAAAATAGGCAAAACGAAGTCAGCTACGCCTCAGCATAGTTATGTCCGTCGCGGCCTTCTTGGGTTTCAGGAGGCACAAACAAAGGTTCTCACAATTATGGTGAAACGCTGAACACCTGCAAATAATTTTCAACGTAGTGGTTAATTGAAAAGCTCTGCGGCATACTTCTTGGAACAAGGCAGTTACCTGTTCCCACGCAAAGAGGAGTATATAGAACCATGGTGGATTTCCAGCTCATGCAGTAAAGCATTATTAAAGGAAAGGGATGACCATGGGGATCATAGTTAATTCTCTGAAACAGAATCCGCCCTTTTCACCTGCCAAACACATGCCCACTTCTCCTCTCTGGGGATAATAAAAACTAACCAGCGAACTGACAGAGGGCCTGACCCCCCCCATCCACATCCACCACACACACAAAAAATAACCGTACCCTCCAGCTACTAATTATAATGCTAACTTGCAAAATTTCCCTGCATTTTAAAACAATGGAAAAATGGTGGTGGGATGATACTTAGAAGAATGGCTTCTTGTCAGTCTCCACTAACAAAAATAGGCAACACCAAGTCAGCTACTCCTCAGCATAGTTATGTCCGTCGCTGCCTTCTTGGGTTTCAGGAGGCACAAACAAAGGTTCTCACAATTATGGTGAAACGCTGAACACCTGCAAATAATTTTCAACGTAGTGTTTAATTGAAAAGCTCTGCGGCATACTTCTTGGAACAAGCCAGTTACCTGTTCCCACGCAAAAAGAGGAGTATATAGAACCATGGTGGATTTCCAGCTGATGAAGTAAAGGATTATTAAAGGAACGGGATGACCATGGGGATCATCCTTAATTCTCTGAAACAGAATCCGCCCTTTTCACCTGCCAAACACATGCCCACTTCTCCTCTCTGGGGATAATAAAAACTAACCAGCGAACTGACAGAGGGCCTGACCCCCACCATCCACATCGACCACACAAAAAAAAAAAAACCGTACCCTCCAGCTACTAATTATAATGCTAACTTGCAAAATTTCCCTGCATTTTAAAACAATGGAAAAATGGTGGTGGGATGATACTTAGAAGAATGGCTTCTTGTCAGTCTCCACTAACAAAAATAGGCAACACCAAGTCAGCTACTCCTCAGCATAGTTATGTCCGTCGCAGCCTTCTTGGGTTTCAGGAGGCACAAACAAAGGTTCTCACAATTATGGTGAAACGCTGAACACCTGCAAATAATTTTCAACGTAGTGGTTAATTGAAAAGCTCTGCGGCATACTTCTTGGAACAAGGCAATTATCTGTTCCCACGCTAAGAGGAGTATATAGAACCATGGTGGATTTCCAGCTGATGAAGTAAAGGATTATTAAAGGAACGGGATGACAATGGGGATCATCGTTAATTCTCTGAAACAGAATCCGCCCTTTTCACCTGCCAAACACATGCCCACTTCTCCTCTCTGGGGATAATAAAAACTAACCAGCGAACTGACAGAGGGCCTGACCCCCCCCCATCCACATCGACCACACACACACACAAAAAATCCCTACCCTCCAGCTACTAATTATAATGCTAACTTGCAAAATTTCCCTGCATTTTAAAACAATGGAAAAATGGTGGTGGGATGATACTTAGAAGAATGGCTTCTTGTCAGTCTCCACTAACAAAAATAGGCAACACCAAGTCAGCTACTCCTCAGCATATTTATGTCCGTTGCAGCCTTCTTCGGCATTTTAAAACAATGGAAAAATGGTGGTGGGATGATACTAGAAGAATGGCTTCTTGTCAGTCTCCACTAACAAAAATAGGCAACACCAAGTCAGCTACTCCTCAGCATAGATATGTCCGTCGCAGCCTTCTTGGGTTTCAGGAGGCACAAACAAAGGTTCTCACAATTATGGTGAAACGCTGAACACCTGCAAAGAATTTTCAACGTAGTGGTTAATTGAAAAGCTCTGCGGCATACTTCTTGGAAGAAGCCAGGTACCTGTTCCCACGCAAAGAGGAGTATAGAGAACCATGGTGGATATCCAGCTGATGAAGTAAAGGATTATTAAAGGAAAGGGATGACCATGGGGATCATCGTTAATTCTCTGAAACAGAATCCGCCCTTTTCACCTGCCAAACACATGCCCACTTCTCCTCTCTGGGGATAATAAAAACTAACCAGTGAACTGACAGAGGGCCTGACCACCCCCATCAACATCGACCACACACACAAAGAAAAACCGTACCCTCCAGCTACTAATTATAATGCTAACTTGCAAAATTTCCCTGCATTTTAAAACAATGGAAAAATGGTGGTGGGATGATACTTAGAAGAATGGCTTCTTGTCAAGTCTCCACTAACAAGAATAGGCAACACCAAGTCAGCTACTCCTCAGCATACTTATGTCCCTCGCTGCCTTCTTGGGTTTCAGGAGGCACAAACAAAGGTTCTCACAATTATGGTGAAACACTGAACATCTGCAAATAATTTTCAACGTATTGGTTAATTGAAAAGCTCTGCGGCATACTTCTTCGAACAAGCCAGTTACCTGTTCCCACGCAAAGAGGAGTATATAGAACCATGGTGGATTTCCAGCTGATGAAGTAAAGGATTATTAAAGGAACGGGATGACCATGGGGATCATCGTTAATTCTCTGAAACAGAATCCGCCCTTTTCCCCTGCCAAACACATGCCCACTTCTCCTCTCTGGGGATAATAAAAACTAACCAGCGAACTGACAGAGGGCCTGACCCCCCTATACACATTGACCACACACACAAAAAAAAAACCGTACCCTCCAGCTACTAATTATAATGCTTACTTGCAAAATTTCCCTGCATTTTAAAACAATGGAAAAATGGTGGTGGGATGAGACTTAGAAAATGGCTTCTTGTCAGTCTCCACTAACAAAAATAGGCAACACCAAGTCAGCCACTCCTCAGCATAGCTATGTCCATCGCAGCCTTCTTTTGTCTCAGGAGGCACAAACAAAGGTTCTCACAATTATGGTAAAACGCTGAACACCTGCAAATAATTTTCAACGTAGTGGTTAATTGAAAAGCTCTGCGGCATACTTCTTGGAACAAGGCAGTTACCTGTTCCCACGCAAAGAGGAGTATATAGAACCATGGTGGATTTCCAGCTGAGGAAGTAAAGGATTATTAAAGGAACGGGATGACCATGGGGATCATCGTTAATTCTCTGAAACAGAATCCGCCCTTTTCACCTGCCAAACACATGCCCACTTCTCCTCTCTGGGGATAATAAAAACTAACCAGCGAACTGACAGAGGGCCGGACCCCCCCCCATTCACATCGACCACACACACAGAAAAAAACCGTACCCTCCAGCTACTAATTATAATGCTAACTTGCAAAATTTCCCTGCATTTTAAAACAATGGAATAATGATGGTGGGATGATACTTAGAAGAATGGCTTCTTGTCCGTCTCCACTAACAAAAATAGGCAACACCAAGTCAGCTACTCCTCAGCATAGTTATGTCCGTCGCAGCCTTTGGGTTTCAGGAGGCACAAACACACGTTATCACAATTATGGTGAAACGCTGAACACCTGCAAATAATTTTCAACGTAGTGGTTAATTGAAAAGCTCTGCGGAATACTTCTTGGAACAAGCCAGTTACTTGTTCCCACGCAAAGAGGAGTATTTAGAACCATGGTGGATTTGCAGCTGATGAAGTAAAGGATTATTAAAGGAACGGGATGACCATGGGGATCATCGTTAATTCTCTGAAACAGAATCCGCCCTTTTCACCTGCCAAACACATGCCCACTTCTCCTCTCTGGGGATAATAAAAACTAACCAGCGAACTGACATTGGGCCTGACCCCCCCCATCCACATCGACCACACACCAAAAAAAAAATCGTACCCTCCAGCTACTAATTATAATGCTAACTTGCAAAATTTCCCTGCATTTTAAAACAATGGAAAAATGGTGGTGGGATCATACTTAGAAGAATGGCTTCTTGTCTGTCTCCACTAACAAAAATAGGCAACACCAAGTCAGCTACTCCTCAGCATAGTTATGTCCGTCGCAGCCTTCTCGGGGTTTCAGGAGGGACATACAAACGTTATCAAAATTATGGTGAAACGCTGAAAACGTGCAAATAATTTTCAACGTACTGGTTAATTTGAAAACTCTCCAGCATAATTCTTGGAACAAGCTAGGTACCTGTGCCCACGCATAGAGGAGTATATAGAAACATGGTGGAATCCCAGCTGATGAAGCAAAGGATTCTTAAAGGAATGAGATGACCATGCGGATCCTTTTTAATTCTCTGAAACAGAATCCGCACTTTTCACCTGCCAAGCACATGCCCACTACTCTTCTCTGGGGATAATAAAAACAAACCAGCGATCTGACAGAGGGCCTGAACACCCATCCTGACCGACCCCACAAAACAAAAAAGTACCCTCCAGTTACTAATTATAATGCCAAGTGCAAAATTTCCCTGCATTATTAAACAATGGAGAAATGATGGTGGGATGATACTTAGAAGAATGGCTTCTTGTCAGTCTCCACTGACAAAAATAGGCAACACCAAGTCAGCTACGCCTCAGGATAGTTATTTCCGTAGCAGCCATATTTGGTTTCAGTAGGCACATACACACGTTATCACAATTATGGTGAAACGCTGAAAACCTGCAAAGGATTGTCAACATACTGGTTAATTGAAAAGCTCTGAGGCATACTTCTTGGAACTAGCCAGTTTCCTGTGCCCACGCATAGACAAGTATATAGAACCATGGTGGATTCCCAGCTCATGAAGCAAAGGATACTTAAAGGAACGGGATTACCATGCGGATCCTGTTTAATTCTCTGAAACAGATCCGCAGTTTTCACCTGCCATACTAATACCCACTTCTCCTCTCTGGGGATAATAAAACCAACCGGGGAACTGACAGAGGGCCTGACCAACACATCCACACCGACCCCACAGGAAAAAAAAAAAAAAAAACACCGTAGCCTCCAGCTACTAATTATAATGCTAACTTGCAAAATTTTCCTGCATTTTTAAACAATGGAAAAATGATGGTGAGATGATACTTACAAGAATGGATCCTTGTCAGTCTCCACTAACAAAAATAGGCAAAACGAAGTCAGCTACGCCTCAGCATAGTTATGTCTGTCGCAGCCTTCTTGGGTTTCAGGAGGCACAAACCAAGGTTCTCACAATTATGGTGAAACGCTGAACACCTGCAAATAATTTTCAACGTAGTGGTTAATTGAAAAGCTCTGCGGCATACTTCTTGGAACAAGGCAGTTACCTGTTCCCACGCAAAGAGGAGTATATAGAACCATGGTGGATTTCCAGCTGATGAAGTAAAGGATTATTAAAGGAAAGGGATGACCATGGGGATCATCGTTAATTCTCTGAAACAGAATCCGCCCTTTTCACCTGCCAAACACATGCCCACTTCTCCTCTCTGGGGATAATAAAAACTAACCAGCGAACTGACAGAGGGCCTGACCCCCCCCATCCACATCGACCACACACACAAAAGAAAACCGTACCCTCCAGCTACTAATTATAATGCTAACTTGCAAAATTTCCCTGCATTTTAAAACAATGGAAAAATGGTGGTGGGATGAGACTTAGAAGAATGGCATCTTGTCAGTCTCCACTAACAAAAATAGGCAACACCAAGTCAGCTACTCCTCAGCATAGTTATGTCCGTCGCAGTCTTCTTGGGTTTCAGGAGGCACAAACAAAGTTTCTCACAATTATGGTGAAACGCTGAACACCTGCAAATAATTTTCAACGTAGTGTTTAATTGAAAAGCTCTGCGGCATACTTCTTGGAACAAGCCAGTTACCTGTTCCCAGGCAAAGAGGAGTATATAGAACCATGGTGGATTTCCAGCTGATGAAGTAAAGGATTATTAAACGAAAGGGATGACTATGGGGATCATCGTTAATTCTCTGAAACAGAATCCGCCCTTTTCACCTGCCAAACACATGCCCACTTCTCCTCTCTGGGGATAATAAAAAATAACCAGCGAACTGACAGAGGGCCTGACCGCCCCCCCATCCACATCGACCACACACGCCCAAAAAAATCGTACCCTCCAGCTACTAATTATAATGCTAACTTGCAAAATTTCCCTGCATTTTAAATCAATGGAAAAATGGTGGTGGGATGAGACTTAGAAGAATGGCTTCTTGTCAGTCTCCACTAACAAAAATAGGCAACACCAAGTCAGCTACTCCTCAGCATAGTTATGTCCGTCGCTGCCTTCTTCAGTTTCAGGAGGCACAAACAAAGGTTCTCACAATTATGGTGAAACGCTGAACATCTGCAAATAATTTTCAACGTAGTGGTTAATTGAAAAGCTCTGCGGCATACTTCTTGGAACAAGCCAGTTACCTGTTCCCACGCAAAGAGGAGTATATAGAACCATGGTGGATTTCCAGCTAATGAAGTCAAGGATTATTAAAGGAACGGGATGACCATGGGGATCATCGTTAATTCTCTGAAACAGAATCCGCCCTTTTCACCTGCCAAACACATGCCCACTTCTCCTCTCTGGGGATAATAAAAACTAACCAGCGAACTGACAGAGGGCCTGACCACCCCATCCACATCGACCACACACACACAAAAAAAACCGTACCCTCCAGCTACTAATTACAATGCTAACTTGCAAAATTTCCCTGCATTTTAAAACAATGGAAAAATGGTGGTGGGATGATACTTAGAAGAATGGCTTCTTGTCAGTCTCCACTAACAAAAATAGGCAACACCAAGTCAGCTACTCCTCAGCATAGCTATGTCCATCGCAGCCTTCTTGGGTTTCAGGAGGCACAAACAAAGGTTCTCACAATTATGGTGAAACGCTGAACACCTGCAAATAATTTTCAACGTAGTGGTTAATTGAAAAGCTCTGCGGCATACTGCTTGGAACAAGCCAGTTACCTGTTCCCACGCAAAGAGGAGTATAGAGAACCATGGTGGATTTCCAGCTGATGAAGTAAAGGATTATTAAAGGAACGGGATGACCATGGGGATCATCGTTAATTCTCTGAAACAGAATCCGCCCTTTTCACCTGCCAAACACATGCCCACTTCTCCTCTCTGGGGATAATAAAAACTAACCAGCGAACTGACAGAGGGCCTGACCCCCCCATCCACATGGACCATACACACACAAAAAAACCCGTACCCTCCAGCTACTCATTATAATGCTAACTTGCAAAATTTCCCTGCATTTTAAAACAATGGAAAAATGGTGGTGGGATGATACTTAGAAGAATGGCTTCCTGTCAGTCTCCACTAACAAAAATAGGCAACACCAAGTCAGCTACTCCTCAGCATAGCTATGTCCATCGCAGCCTTCTTGGGTTTCAGGAGGCACAAACAAAGGTTCTCACAATTATGGTAAAACGCTGAACACCTGCAAATAATTTTCAACGTAGTGGTTAATTGAAAAGCTCTGCGGCATACTTCTTGGAACAAGGCAGTTACCTGTTCCCACGCAAAGAGGAGTATATAGAACCATGGTGGATTTCCAGCTGATGAAGTAAAGGATTATTAAAGGAACGGGATGACCATGGGGATCATCGTTAATTCTCTGAAACAGAATCCGCCCTTTTCACCTGCCAAACACATGCCCACTTCTCCTCTCTGGGGATAATAAAAACTAACCAGCGAACTGACAGAGGGCCTGACCCCCCCATCCACATCGACCACACACACACACACAAAAAAAACCGTACCCTCCAGCTACTAATTATAATGCAAACTTGCAAAATTTCCCTGCATTTTAAAACAATGGAAAAATGGTGGTGGGATGATACTTAGAAGAATGGCTTCTTGTCAGTCTCCACTAACAAAAATAGGCAACACCAAGTCAGCTACGCCTCAGCATAGTTATGCCCGTGGCAGCCATGTTGGGTTTAAGGAGGCATATACAAACTTTATCATAATTATGTTGAAACGTCCTGAAAACCCGGCAAATAATTCTCAACGTACTGTTTAATTCAAAAGCTCTGTGGCATACTTCTTGGAAGAAGCCTGTTACCTGGGCCCTCGCATAGAGGGGTCTGGAGAACCATGGTGGATTCCAAGGTGATGAATCTAAGGATTCTTAAAGGAACAGGCTGAAAAGTGCAGATCCTGACTGAAACAGGATTCGGACTTTTTGCCTGCAACACACATGCCCACTTCTCCTCTCTAGGGATAACAAAAACAACCCATTGGATTGACAGATGGCCTGCCCCCGCCCCCCACCACCCCACACAAAATCGTGCCCTCCAGCGACTGATCCTTATGCTATCTGGCTATACGTCCTCTGCCTTTTAAAATAATGGAGATAGAATGGTGGAATTATACCTAAAAGACTGGCTTATTGCCAGACTCCCATACCAAGTATTGGCAACAGCAAGTCACCTAGGCCTCAGCACACGTTTGTCCCTGGCAGCCATCTTGGGTTTAAGGAGGCACAGATGAACCTTATCACAATTATGGTGAAAGGTGCTGCAAAAGCGGTCAAGTAATTCTCATGGTAGTGGTTACTTGAAAAGCTCTGCGGCATAATTCTTTGAACTAGCCAGTTAACTGGGCCCACGCATAGAGCAGTCTAGAGGCCCATGGTGGATTCCCAGCTGATGAAGCAAGGGATTCTTAATGGAACGGGGTGAAAAGTGCGGTTTCTGTTTCAGTCTAAGACAGAAACGGGGTCCGAACTTTTTACCTGCCACACACATGCCACTTCTCCGGTCTGGGGAAAATAAAAACCATCCAGCGAACTGACAGAGGGCCTGCGCCCCCCACCCACACCGACCCCACAAATAAAAATGTCCCCTCCAGCTACTAATTATTATGCTAACTTGCAAAGGTTTCCGTGCATTTTAAAATAATGGGGAAAGTATGGTGGAATGATACTTAAAAGAATGGCCTCCTTCCAGCCTCCAGTAACAAGTGTCGTGAAATCCAAGTGACCTAGGCCTCAGCATAGTTTTCTCCCTGGCAGCCATCTTGTGTTTAAGGAGGCACAGACGATCCTTATCACAATTATGGTGATATGTGCTGCAGAAACTGGCAAATAATTCTACACGTAGTGTTTATCTCAAAAGCTGTGCAGCATACATCTTGGTACAGGCCAGTTCATGGGCCCATGCATGGAGGGTTCTAAGGAACCATGGTGGATTCCCAGCTGATGAATCAAAGGATTTTTAATGGAACTGGCTGAAAAGTGCGGATACTGTTTCAGTCTAACTGAAACAGGATCCGCACATTTCACCTGCCACAAATATATCCACTTCCCTGTCTGGGCATAATAAACACAAACAACCAGACTGACAGAGGGACTGTCCCCCAAACCACCCCGATCCCACCCAAAAACGTCCCCTCCGTTGACTCATCCTTATGCTAACTGCCGAAAGTTGCTCACCTTTTAATATAAGGGAGAAAGGATGGGGCAATGATAATTAAAAGACTGGATTCTTGTCAGACTCCCGTACCAAGTATTGGCAACACCAAGCGAGAGAACCCTCAGTATAGGTTTGTCCATGGAAGCCATCTAGGGTTTAAGGAAGCACAAATGAACCTTATCAAAATTATGGTAAAAGTGCTGGAAAAGCTGGCAAATAATTTCCATGGTAGTGGTTATTTCAAATGCTCTGTGGCATACTTCTTTGAACTAGCCTGTTAAGTGGGTCCACACATAGTGGGGTGTAGAGAACTATGGTGGATTCCCAGCTGATGAAGCAAAGGATTCTTAAAGGAACAGGATGAAAAGTGCCGATCCTGTATCAGTCTAAGACTGAAACAGGATCCACACTTTTCACTTGCCACACACATGTCCACTTCTCCTCTCCGGGGATAATAAAAACAAACCACTGGACTGACAGAGGGCCTGGCTCTGCCTCTCCCACCCCACACAAAAACGTTTCCTCCAGCGACTCATCCTTAAGCTAAATGGCAATAGGTGCTCTGCCTTTTAAAATAGTTGTGAAAGGAAGGTGGAATGATACTTAAAGGAATGGCTTCTTGCCACGGACCAGTACCAATTATCGGCAACTCCAAGGGAGATTGGCCTAACTGTAGTTGTTTCTGTGGAAGCCAGCTTGGGTTTCAGGATGCACTGCCTAACCTTTTCACAATCATTGTGAAAGTTGCTGCAAAAACTGGCAAATAATACTCAATGTAGTGGTTATTTCCAAAGCTCTGCGGCATACATCTTGGAACTAGCCAGTTACCTGGACCCACACATAGAGGGGTCTCGACAGCCATGGTGGATTCCCAGCTGATGAATCAAAGGATTCGTAAAGGAACTGGCTGAAAAGTGCGGATCCTGTTTCAGTCTAAGACTGAAACAGGATCCGTACTTTTCACCTGCCACACACATGCCCACCTCTCCTCTTTGGGCATAATAAAGACAAACCACCAGACAGACAGAGAGCCTTCCCCTCAACGCACCACCCGACCCCACTCAAAAACGTCCCCTCCAGCAACTCATTCTTATGATAACTGGAAAAAGGTGTTCTGCCTTTTAAAATGATGGAGAAAGGATGGTGGAATGACTCTTAATAACATGGCTTCTTGCCAGGCTCCAGTACCAACTATCGGCAACACCAAGTGAACTAGGCCTCAGCATACTTTTGTCCGCCCCAGCCATCTTGGGTTGAAGGAGGCACGGACCAACCTTATCACAATTATGGTGAAAGGTGGTGCAAAAACTAGCAAATAATTCTCAACGTAGTGGTTATTTCAAAAGCTCTGTGGCATACTTCTTGGAACTTGCCAGTTACCTGGGCCCACGCATAGAGGTCTTTAAAGAACCATGGTGTATTCCCAGCTGATGAATCAAACGATTCTTTTTTGTTTGTTTGTTTGTTTGTTAGCTCATTATGGGGGTACAAAAGATCAGGCTATATACATTCCCCATGCCTCCCCTTTCCCCCGATTCTGAGCTTCAATTTTGTCCATTCCCTAGTCAGTGCACATCACATTCATCATGTAGGTGTGCACCCCTCCTCTCCCCCACCCCATCCCCCCCAGTTAGAACTTGAAGGGTGTCCATTCCCCAGGCAGTGCACATCACATTCATCAAGTAGGTATACACCCATCCCTTCCACCCGGCCCCAACCTCTGTCCGATACCCAATTGGTGTTGTTCCCAAATGTGCACTCAGGGAAACCAATTTGCTGGTGAGTACATGTGGTGCTTATTTTTCCATTCTTGGGATACTTCACTTAATAGAATGGGATCCAGCTCTCTCCAGGAGAACCAAAGAGATGCCATATCGCCATTATTTCTAATAGCTGAGTAATATTCCATGGTATACATATACCACATTTTGCTAATCCATTCATGAATTGATGGGCATTTGGGTTGTTTCCACATCTTTGTGATTGTGAATTGTGCTGCTATAATCATTCAGGTGCAGGTGTCTTTTTTATAGAATGACTTTTGTTCTTCTGGGTAGATGTCCAATAATGGAATTGCTGGATCGAATGGTAGGTCTACTTGAATCTGTTTAAGGTATCTCCACATTGCTTTCCACAGGGGCTGCACTAGTTTACAGTCCCACCAGCAGTTTATGAATGTACCTATCTCGCCACACCCACACCAACATGTATAGTTTTGGGACTTTTTGATAAAGGCCATTCCTACTGGAGTTAAGTGATATCTCATTGTGGTTTTGATTTGCATTTCCCTGATGATTAGAGATGTTGAACACTTTTTCATATGTTTGTTAGCCATTTTTATATCTTCTTTTGAAAAATTTCTATTTATGTCCTTTGCCCACTTTTTGATAGGGTTGTTTGATTTTTTCTTACTGATTTTTCTGAGTTCTAAATAGATTCTTGTTATCAGTCCTTTATCTGATGTGTAGTATGCGAAAATTTTTTCCCATTCTGTAGGTTGTCCATTTACTCTCGTGACTGTTTCTTTGGCTGTGCAGAAGCTTTTTAATTTGATCAGGTCCCATTTATTTATTTTTGTTGTTGCTGTGATTGCTTTAGGGGTCTTCTTCATAAATTCTTTGCCTAGGCCAATGTCTGTAAGAGTCTTTCCTACATTTTCTTCTAGAATTCTAATAGTTTCTGACCTTAGGTTTAAGTCTGTTAACCACTGTGATTTGATTTTTGTGTGTCCTGTTTTAGTCTTCTACATGTGGATATCCAGTTTTCCCAGCACCATTTATTAAATAAGGAATCTTTTCCCCAGAGTATGTTTTTGTCTGCTTTGTCAAAGATTAGATGGCTATATGAGGATGGTTTTATATTGGGATTTTCTGTTCTGTTCCACTGGTCTGTGTCCCTGCACTTGTGCCAGTACCAGGCTGTTTTAAGAACCACAGCCTTGTAGTATAGTTTGAAGTCTGGCAAATTAATACTTCCCATTTTGTTTTTGTTGTTTAAGATTGCTTTTGCTAAACGGGGTCTTCCCTGGTTCCATACAAAGCGTAAAATTATTTTTTCTATGTCTGTGAAAAAAGATGTTGGTAATTTAATAAGGATTGCATTGAATCTGTAGATAACTTTGGGCAGTATAGACATTTTAACAATGTTGATTCTACCGATCCATGAGCATGGTATGGTTTTCCACCTATTTACATGTTCTGCAATTTCCTTCCTCAGTGTTTCATAGTTCTCCCTATAGAGGTCCTTTACCTCCTTAGTTAAATAAATTCCTAGGTATTTTATTTTCTTTGTTGCTATTTTGAAGGGTATTGAGTCCTTAATTTGGTTTTCCATTTGACTGTTATTGGCATATATGAATTCCTCTGATTTGTGTGTATTGATTTTCTATCCTGAGACTTTACTGAATTCATTGATCAATTCCAGGAGTCTCTTGGTTGAAACCTTGGGGTTTTATAGATATAACATCATATCATCAGCAAAGAGTGAGAGTTTGATCTCTTCTGTCCCTATTTCAACTCCCTTGATTCTGCTCTCTTGCCTGATAGCTCTTGCAAGGACTTCCAATACTATGTAGAAAAGTAATGGGGACAGTGGTAAGCCTTGTCTGGTTCCAGTTTGAAGTGGGAATGCTTTCAGTTTTTCCCCATTCAGTATGATGTTGGCTGAGGGTTTGTCGTATATGGCTTGTATCATTTTTATATAGGCCCCATCTATGCCTATTTTGTTAAGTGTTCTTATCATAAAAGGGTGTTGAATTTTGTCAAATGCTTTCTCTGCATCTATTGAGAGGATCATCTGATCTTTATTTTTGCTTCTATTTATGTGATGAATTACATTCCCATATGTCAAACCATCCCTGCATCTCTGGGATGAAGCCCACTTGGTCGTGATGGATTATTTTTTTGATAAGCACTTGGATTCGATTTGTTAGAATTTTATTGAGAATTTTTGCATCTATATTCATAAGAGAAATTGGTCTATAGTTCTCTGTTTTAGTTGCATCCTTTCCTGGATTTGGTATCAGGATTATGTTGGCTTGGTAAAAAGTGTTGGGGAGAATCCCATCCTTCTCTATATTGGAGAATAGTTTATGTACGATGGGCACCAGTTCTTCTTTGTAGGTATGGTAGAATTCAGGTGTGAACCCATCTGGTCCAGGGCTTTTCTTTTTGGGAAGGTTTTTTATTGCTGTTTCAATTTCAGATCTAGATATCGGTCTATTCAGGAATTCTGTGTCTTCCTGGTTGAGCCTGGGAAGGCTGTGTGTTTATAAGAATTTGTCCATTTCCTCCAGGTTTTCTAATTTGTGTGCATAAAGATTTTTGTAGAATTCATAGATGATATCATGTATCTCTGTGGCATCAGTCGTGATTACTCCTTTCGTGTTCCTGATCGAGGTTATAAGAGATTTTTCTTTTCTGCTCTTGGTTAGTTTAGCCAGAGGTGTGTCAATTTTGTTTATTTTTTCAAAGAACCAACTTTTGGTTTTATTAATCTCCGTTATGGTTTGGTTTAATCTCCCTTATGGTCCTTTTCATTTAGTTCTGATTTAATCTCAATAATTTCCTTCTGCTGGGTTTGGGTTTGGTCTCTTCTTTCTTCTCCAGCTCTTTGAGTCTATTCATTAGATTGTCTATTTGTAAGTTTTCTGTCTTTTTGGTATAGGCATTTATGGAAATAAATTTTCCTCTCAGGACTGCTTTAGCTGTGTCCCACAGATTTTGATAAGTTGTATCTCCTTTGTCGTTTAATTCAGAGAATCTTTTGATTTCTGACTTGATTTCTTCATTTATAAAATGATTGTTCAGGAGAAGGTTATTTAGCTTCCATGACTTTGAGTAGAAATGAGGATTTCTGTTAGGGTTCATTGTTACTTTTATTCCACTGTGATCTGAGAAGCTGCATGGTATTATTTCTATATTTTTAAATTTTTTAAGACATGCTTTATGTCCTAAGATATGGTCAATCTTGGAGAATGTCCCATGAGCTGATGAGAAGAACTTATATTCAGTGGTATTTGGGTAGAATGTCCTGTAGATGTCAGTCAGGCCCATTTGTTCTAGCATTCTATATACGTCCAATATTTCTTTGTTTATTTTTTGTTTGGAGGATCTGTCTTGAACTGTCAGTGGCGTGTTAAAATCTCTGGCTACTAAAGTGTTGTTATCTATCATTTGGTTCAGATCAAGTAGGGTTTGCTTTATGAATCTGGGTGCACCTAGATCGGGTGCATATATGTTAAGTATAGTTATGTCTTCTTGTTGAATTGTACCCTTCACCAGTATATAGTAACCATCTTTGTCTTTCTTTACTTTTGTTGATTTAAAAACTACGTTATCGGAGATTAGAACTGCCACGCCAGCTTTCTTTTGGGTTCCATTTGCTTGGAATATTGATTTCCACCCTTTTATTTTCAGTCTAAATGCATCCTTGCAGGTTAGATGAGTTTCCTGAAGACAGCAGATACTTGGCTTATATCTTTTTTATCCATCGGGCCAGTCCATGTCTCTTGAGTGGGGAATTCAATCCATTCACATTTAATGAGAGAACTGATAAGCGAGACAGATTGCTGTTCCTCATGTTGGGTTGAATTTCATTGATCTGTTTTCTCTCTTGAGCCATTATGATAACTGTGTTTTCATATTTATCTCTTGATTAGTGTTACATTCGAAGGTCCTTCTTGTGCTGGACCACGTGTAACTCTGTTTTGAATACTTCTTGGAAAGCTGCTCTTGTCTTGGTGAATTCTCTGAGTTTTTGTTTATCTGAGAATGTCTTAATTTCACCTTCATATATAAAACTGAGCTTATCTGGGTACAGGATTCTAGGCTGGGCATTATTCTGTTTCAGAAGAGTGAGAATGGGGCTCCAATCTCTTCTTGCTTGTAAGGTTTCAGTTGAGAAATCTGGCGTGATTCGGATGGGCTTTCCTTTGTATGTTACTTGTTTTTTTCTCCTTACAGATTGAAGAAGGGCCTCGTTAGTGGATATTTTGGTCAGTCTGATAACTACATGACGTGGTGTCTTCCTATTTGGTATGAATCTCTCAGAGGTTCTTTGAGCTTCTTGAACCTGTGTATCTAGAGATTTGGCAAGGCCTGGGAAATTTTCCTCAATTATATCTTCAGATACTTTATTCAACCCTTGCTTATTGTCTTCTTCACCCTCAGGAATGCCGATAACTCTCACGTTAGGCTTCTTTACATAATCCCACATTTCTTGTAGACTATGATTATTTCTCATGTTTCTTTGTTTTAACTCTGTGACTGCCTTATTTAATTGGAAAGTGTTATCTTCGATCTCTGAGATTCTTTCTTCTGTTTGATCTACCCTGCTCTTGAGACTTTCCACTGTGTTTTGTAGCTCCTTGAATAAATTTTTCATTTCCAGGAGTTCAGTTTGATTTTTCTTCAGTATTTCAATTTCTTTGGTGAATTTTTCTTCCAAGTCCTGGATCTTTTTTGTGGTTTCTTTGTGTTGATTATCCATTTTTTCTTGCATAATGTTCAGCGTATTTATGATCCATGTTTGAAATTCTTCCTGTGACATGTTGCTATTTGGAATCTGCTTTGTGTTAATTGGTGGAGAACTAGTAATCCTCTTTGAGGGCATGGTTTCAGCTTGATTCTTTATACTCCTAGAGTTCCTTCGCTGAGCCCTTCCCATCTGAATGAATCCTTAAGATCCCTTCTTTCAGCTTTAGTCTGGATAGGGGCACACTGTGAGTGCCAGGTAAGCTGCCTCCTCTGTCACTAGGGGGAGCCCTTCACATATTGTTCAGGATTTTGCTAGCTCCGCTGGGGGGGCTGCCCCTCTTCCTCTCCCGAGGTGGCTTCTGTCTCTCTCTGCAAGAAAGACAGTGGATAGGGAGAGTGGAGCGGTGCCCTCATTCGCCCAGCGCCCCAGCCACTGCAGTTCCCGCGGGAGATGGTCTGCCCCACCCCAATGTCTGCAAGGTCCACGCTCCAC